>NW_004443969.1:18562757-18584241 GCF_000243295.1 Trichechus manatus latirostris | reverse complement strand
TTTTTTTTTTTTTTTTGAGAGGGGAGGTAATTTGTTATGCGGTACTAGTAACCGGAAAATATTTAATGTTGAAACATTTTTTGTTTATGATGTGAGCTGAGCTTTTCAGAACCAGTGAATACACAAAAATCACTCTACAGATTTATGTAAATACACAAAAATCATTCTACAACCACTTTTGAAACAAATAAAACAAATGTTGTATTGTTCTTTCTCCTAAAGTAGTATCATAGACAGGTTCTATAAGAAAATGAAAAAGAGAAAGAATCTATAATTAAATCTTATACAGTTTGATAACTTAAACAGAAGCTCTTAGTAATAATACTATTATACTAAACAGGAATTTTCTAGTATTTTACACAAAGGAAAGATAGAAAGGTAGAGGAGAGAGTGAAGTGTAGGAGGAAACAAAAAAATAAACATGTTGAGTGCTATGTCTAGAAAAGAACTTTGGCTGTGTTTGACTGTGGTTACTGGCAATTATAACTGATTAAAGGATTTAGATCACTTTTGAGGAAATTATATTACCATAGAATCTAGAAGTCTGGTCTCAAAACCTCTGACTCTAAACAACCCTTGAGTTCCGTATTTGCTCCACAGAAAGTGGGATATAAGGCAGTACAACATTCATGGAGGCTATACTCCCCAGTGTCCCCTTCAGATGTAGCCTATGGAGGATAATGGAGAAGGAAGAGCCCCCAGAAAGTGGAGCCAGAATCCCTGGAAAACAATGGATACACAGAATCTTTCTAGAAGGCAGAGACAGGGACTGTCCCCATTGCTAGGGTAGGAGACTCAACTGGCCTCCTCACCAGGATTTAATCAATGTTTTGGTCCATTGACAGTTGCCTGAGTTTACCATTCTTTCTGTTAACAGATGAGAAGTATTAATTCATTCATTAATATTTCTGTTACCAATTTCTAGCTCTACCATTGTCTACTGGGTGTGGTGGAGAAATTGGAACAGAGAGCTTATATTTTAAGGTCCAAACCACTGGACCACAGGCAGAGATCTGGGCCTGAGGGAGAGAGCTGTTTATCACTAGAGATTCTGGAATTTGAGCTGTATGCAGTAACTGGATGAGACTTTTGGTTGTTTTCTTTGGGGAGGTGGATACATGCATTCTGAGTGTTGAAAGACAGATGCAAACTGATCTACAGCAAAGGGGAAGGAAGACTGTGGCAGAGTCCGTTGGTTGTTCACCAAAATTCTGTCCTCTCTTCCCTGGGCACATATCTTGACTACATTTCTCAGCCTGCATTGAAGTTAGGAGTGGTCATATGACTAGTTCAGGCCAATGGAATGAGAGCAGAAATCATGTGAACCACTCCCTGGCCAAGGCTGAGAGCTTTCCTTCCATGTTCTCTTTTCCTTCTGGGCTGGCTGGGAGTAAGCATTGGTGGAGGCTCTAGGGGATGATGAAGACGCAATATGAAAAGAGCCCATGCTTCTGAATTACTTTGTGGAAAAAGCCAAACAGATATTAAAACAAACAAACAAACAAAAAAAAAACTTTTTTTTTTGGAAATGTTTCATTTTGGAATAATTTTATATTTACAGAAAATTTGCAGAAATAGTGCAGAGAGTTCCTGTAGAAAACTTCCTTTTGACTGCAATGTTGTAATGCAAGTGAGAAATAGTGACCTATTTCTTAGACAATTTTAAAGGTGCAAATGGCTTGTGTTCCACTGCTAACCTCAAATAACAGTTCGAACACACCCAGCGGTACTGCATAAAAAAGGGCCTGGGCCTGAGGACGTATTTCCATTAAGATTACGCCCAAGAAATCCCTATGGAGCAGTTCTACTCTGTAACACATAGGGTCACCATGAGTGGGAATCAGCTCCATGGAAACTAACAACAAGGACAAAGCATTAACCTAAATAAGATAACCTTAGCTGATGCTTAGTTAATGTTGAAATGAAAGGTCTTATGCATTAGGAGACTGAGAGGCAGAATAGTTAGTTAATGGGAGAGTGATCCTAGAAACCAGGACTTCCCACCTTTTACTCACTGATATTTCAGCTTCTTCCCGGTGCCTTAGTTGGAGAATATATGTATATGTATATTCAGTGTATATATATTTGGTATTTAAACCTATTGAGGAACCAGGAATTTATTTTATATTGTTAGACATTTAGAATTCACTAATCCAGTCACTCCTTGGAAACCCTGTGGGGCAGTTCTATTCTATCCTATAAGGTTGCTATGAGTCAGAATTGACTTGAATGTTGAATATACCATGGATTGCCAGAGGAATGAACAAGTCTGTCTTGGAAGAAGTGTAGTCAGAATGCTGCTTACAAGCAAGGATAGCAAGACTGCGTCTTACATACTTCGGACATGTTATCAGGAGGGACCAGTCACTGGAGAAGAACATCATGCTTAGTAAAGTAGAGGGTCAGCGAAAATAGAAAGACCCTCAATGAGATGGATTAACCCAGTAGCTGCAACTATGGGCTCAAGCGTAGTAATGATTATGAGGATGGTGCAGGACCAGGCAACGTTTTGTTCTGTCATACATAGAGTCACTATGAGTCAGAACCAACTCAATGACACCTACAACAAAAACAATCTTACAATGAGATAATACTACTCATTTTACTAGGTTTTACAATCCACTCTGATCATTTAATGTATATGGTTTATGTTCAGCTACAAGGTGGAAGATTTCTGGGGTAGAGGGAGTTTTCTTGTTCTATTTCCTTGAAATCTGGCTGGATTTCTAGTCTTGAGGTGAAAGGCATTCTCCCGGCAATATGAAGTCCCTCAAGCTTTAAATGTTAGAGAAAGTATTAGTGAGTTAGTGTCTCCACAATATTGGTGACTGGCCACCTAGACATTCCCCTGTGTCAGTCTTCCCATCTTCCATGGCCAAGTCCATGCCCTCATTTGTCCCTACCACTACTAGATTTTGATGGTTAGAATAACCCACCATCCTCTAAATGACCTCTTCCATACACCTATAGACAGATTTCCTTTAAGGCAATATTTCATTTCATAGTAATTTGTGTACATATTGTCAGGGGCACAGGAGATTATTTTAGCTGCTAAATGTTTTTATTTTAATTGTTGTTTACATAATCTTATGGTTTAATAGGAAAAAACTTACATCAAAAGTTATAAGCTCATTTTTCTTTACAATGAAGTTTTAAGTATAAATAATATAACTAAATAAGTAATATGTGCTATATGAAATGGGGGAAAAACCACACAAACGTAGTAAGTTCATGACAGAAGTTTGGAAAACAAATTTTAACTCAAAGGGAAAGGGACAGAGATGACCATTTTCTGGCCACATGGCTATTTCATTCTTGAAGGGAATTACTGAGTACATGGTGTAAACAATAATTCGGATTGAGAAATGATGCAATGATAATACTATCTGCTAACATTCAATGAATACTTACTATTTGCCAGGCACTGTTCTAAGTGTTTTGTGTCCATTAACATAATTACTGTAAAAATGAAGACACAATTTAAGTAACTTTGAAAATTCACATGTAGTAAAAGGCAGGGGTGCTATTCTAACCCAGACCTAAATCCTCAGCTACTACACTTTAGTGCTTCTCCAGCAATATAAATGTATATACACAAAGAAAGTCACTAAATTTGGGGGGAAGTACAAATTTAAATTTCCCTGTGGGCATAGAGGGGATATTTCCAAGGTAGAAAATTGAAGCGTGTCAAACTTATAAATTTGTACACATTTATACAGGAAGCTAAAATCACGTTTCAAATCTGTTATGAATCATCTTAACATTCCTTTATGGGAAGTAATATTGCTGATCATTCTTAAATGAATAAGCCAGCCAATCTATCATGTTCAACCAAGTTATGAAGAAGTTTAAAAAACAGAACCCTTATCATCTGTCTGTTGCTTTAATGCTCTTCTCAGTAAAGCATCAGGCACAGAAATATATGCTAGCATACCAAATCAGGTTATACTGACTGAGACTTATGAATTTAGGAAATTCTAGCTCCCAAATTGCTTGATTATCTCACGTGGGTGTCAGGAAGAGTTAAGATATTTCAAGTGAAGTTTCTTTGCAGGATATACTTAATTAAAATAATAATTACAAAGAAAACTTGGGGTTAACCAAAATCTATGAGAAAAGTCTAAAGGGAAAAAGGCTCTCCTAAGCCACAGTACAAATAACAGAAAATCTTTTAGCACTTACGTAAGTATTTAAGTTATCATCAGATAATTTTGTAAATTGTTATATATATTTAAATATTTAAAAAATCACCCTCTTGAGAAATATTTTGGCTGAAGACATTAGAATCACTCATTTTTAACTGGAAAACATTTCACATTTTGTATACTCGTATGTCAGTAATTTCTAAAGGTAGGTGCTTAAAACATTCTTGCTTATTGATATTATAAAATATCTCTAATACTAGTATTGCAAAGAGAGTACTTTGTGTTTGACAGTCCTAACTCTTTTCTCAAGAATTTTAGACATTTTAAATGTGTCTGACATAAAACAAAACAAAACACAACAAGCAAACTACGTCTTCTCCTAGCAATTTGCTCCTAGATTGTCTCAGAGCACTGACAACTGTGGGTTCCATTATTTGATCTTTGGTCCTTTTCAGTTTTGCAGGTATCAGTAATTAATTATTGAATTTGAAAAACTTGAGCAGCAGTAATAGTATTAACAGTAGCTTGGTACAATTTTATCTTAATAAATAATGTTCTCTGTTAATTATTGCAGTATTTCTTCCAAAGAAACCTCAGAAATACGATTTTGATATTGTTTGCTTTCTTTTTTATTTCCAAATATTCTTAAAAAGTACATAGATCCTCCTTCTAAACAGAATGGACATGTATGTAGGCCTACTAATTATTAAATAATCATAATCTAATTTTTTGCTAATTCTTCTACCCTTAAATTATGAAATTACAATATCATTTTACACTTCCCATTTGCAAGTTTTGAGAATTGCTGCCTCTCAGCTTACTTCCAGTATTTTAGCAAAATGAGGCCCTAACAATTTAAAGTTTCTCTGGCCTATTTATTAAAAATGGCACTTAACAGTTTCTTTTGAGGTAACACGGTTGTGTCTTAAAGTGTTTTCCTATTACGGTAATCTGCATCTGAAGCAACCTATCTTTCCTAATAAACACTTCAGCTGGTGGTAACTCTTCTTTCGAGTAGGGAAAAAAAAGTCAGACTTCAGTTTTTTTTTTTTGCAGTCTTTTTCTCAATGATGCCATCTTTCTATGGTATTTTCATATCCTGTAAAAAGGAATGATTTTTTGCTTCCATTGAAAAAACTTGAAATATAATTGCCTTCTGGCTTAGATTCCTTTCAATCCAATATCTGAATAATCTATATCACTGGAACACTTTGAGATCAAATCAATGAGTTCTTCTTCTTTCTTTGTCTCTACCCACCACTCTCCCCTCTTCTGCTCCTGCCCCTCCTCCTTCCCCAATTAGTTTAGTTTTCTAATGGAGCAAAGCAGAAGGGAAAAATATGCAGAATGTGCAATGCATATTTTCCTTTAAGTTCCCCTTTGTTCTTATTAGAATATGCATCAAGATTATGTTTTTCAGATGTCTTATCCTCCAAAAAAAGGAATTAAAAAATCCAGTTTTTTGAAATGTCTTCAGTTTTTCTTCCATTCTTTTTTTCACTTTTTATCTATTTAAAGAATATGAATCTGATGGGTGGGATTAGTACTTCACTAGAAAAATAACAGAATTTAGGCATATTATTTTCCTCTTGTAGGAGAGTCTACGATGAAAGTTATACATAAACATGAAACATTCCACATAGCTCTGATTTTAAATAGATTACCATTTTTGATGAAAGTTTATAGCTTGTGGCTTAGAATTGAAATAAAATCACTTGAAGAAAAGCATTAGTTTGTTCCAACATTTTCACAGACATGTACATTTTTTGAGGCATACCTCCCATTAGCAACCTCCCTGGAGACTTGGATGAATAAAAAGAAAGAAATCTGTGGTTGAGTTTCTATCTTCACAGTTTTTCAAAATTTTTTTTGGTGTATCCCAATTCTTATGTTTAAATTCTCATTTGTTTCGCGAATTTTTTTTTTTTTTCTTAAAGCTATCACAAAAATTAAGGAAACTTAGTGAAGTTTTTTTTCTTTTTTTTAATATGGAGACTTGGTCAATATTTAATGTACTAGCAACAATTTTGTTGTTTAGAAATAATAAACATAAATCTAAGTGACAGCTGTTATTTTTAACCACATGTATGTGGTAGGTAACTGCTTTTGAGAAAAAAAGAAGGCATGTTAAGATTGGGGACTTTATCAAGCAGTTAATCTTTTAATTTTACCTCTGTGTGGACAATGTAACATTTACCCACGTCTCATAATTATTCTACTACTATCTAAATCTATCTTTATATAGTCCTGTTGTTGTCATTGTTGTTAGGTGCCTTGAGTTGGTTCCAGCTCATAGTGACCCTACATACAACAGAACGAAACACTTCCTGGTCTTGCACCATCTTCACAATCATTGCTGTATTTGAGCCCATTATTGTAACCAGTGTGTCAATCCATCTTGTTGAGGGTCTTCCTCTTTTTCTCTCACCTTCTACTTTACCAAGCATGATGTCCTTCAGGGACTTGTCCTTCCTGATAATATGTCCAAAGTACATGAGACGAAGTCTCACCATCCTGGCTTCTTAGAAACATTCTGGTTAAACTTCTTCCAAGACAGATTTATTCATTCTTCTGGTGTCCAAGGCATATTCAATATTATTTGCCAACACCAGCTTTCACATGCATGTGGGGCAAATGAAAATACTATGGCTTGGGTCAGGTGCACCTTAGTCCTCAAAGTGACTTCTTTGCTTTTTAACTCTTTAAAGAGGTCTTTTGCAGCAGATTTGCCCAATGCAATGCATCATTTGATTTCTAGACTACTGCTTCCACAGGTGTTGATTGTGGATACAGGTAAAATGAAATCCTTCACAACTTCAATCTTTTCTCTGTCTATCACGATGTTGCTTATTGGTCCAGTTGTGAAGATTTTTATTTTCATTATGCTGAGGTGTAATCCGAAGGTCTTTGATCTTCATCAGTAAATACTTCAAGTCCTCTTCTGTTTCAGCAAGCAAGGATGTGTCATCTGCATATTGCAGGTTGTTAATGAGTCCTCCTGCAGTCTTGATGCTGTGTTCTTCATATAGCCCAGCTTCTCGAATTATCTCTCAGTATACAGATTGAATAAGTATGGGGAAAGGATTTAAACCTGACGCACATCTTTCCTGATTTTATATCACGTAGTATCCCCTTGTTCTGTTCGAACAACTGCTTCTTGGTCTATGTACAAGTTCCTCATGAGCACTATTAAGTCTTCTGGAATTCCCATTGTTCGCAATGTTATCTGTAATTTGTTATTCTGCACATAGTCCATGTAATGAATAAGATTCAATAATTATTCATTATTGAATATAAATAATTTGTTACTTATTCAATAAAACACAGGTAAACATCTTTCTGGTATTCTTTGCTTTCAGCCAAGATCCGTCTGACATCAGCAATGATATTCTACCGTGTCTTATAGGGCTACTCTTGAGTCAGAATAGATTCTATGGCACTGGTTTAATGGGAGGTAATTATATAAACCAAAAAAAAGATGAAGTTCTTCTGCTTTGTTCCTTATTAACGTACAAGTAAATTGTTTAATATTTATGCTTTCCTCCCTCTGCCCACAATATCGTTCAACTACCATCATGAGCATCAATAAGCAAATAACACTTTTTAATTTTATTTTCATTTTTTGACTCTTTTCTAGGCCTCCTTTGGTAGTACACTGTCAGTCAGAAATCTGACACTCACTATTATCTTTTATCCCCGGCCGAAAATGAAAGGAAATGATTTAAAAACCTTCTCAGGGACATATATAAAGTGTGTTTATCAGCATTATTTAAAAATTTGCTGAATATTCTTCAGTCAGCATCTGTATCACCTGCAGGGCTCACCAGCCACTCAGTCTCGGGGTAAGTCTACTTGAGTTAAATTCAGCTTCACACATTTTCCTGTCTCTTAGATAGCCACAGGGAAACACTTGCTGGAATGACCCTAATGTCTTAAAATTCTTCCCTTGTCTATTTATTCCCAAACACATGTGTTTCTCCAAGAAAAAATAAGCCTGCCTAATGACTTTCCAATTTAAATAAAAATTACTTATATACAGCATGCACATTTCCTTGTTTATTGCTGAATACTACTTTCTTTAGTTCTCCCATTTCTTTCTCAGATGCTTTCAGTACACTATTTCTGTCTAATAATTTTCTCAGACTGAAAGGTATCATTCATATGGAAGCTGGACACACCGCAATTTCATCCTTTGCATTTGCTCATAGGATAAGAACTACCAGGAGCTAGAAGCACACAGAGGTCTAGGTAAGAAAAGATTTGTCCTTTTTTCCGTGTGAAACGCATTCACGTATTGCCTTAGTTTTTAATTTGCCTTGTTGTTGTTTTTCCTGGGGGATCACCTGTGTTTAGCCATAAATTTTTAAATCAATATAATGAGAAGCTAGGGAGGAAAATAGACACATAAATATTCTTCTCTAACCATATTACTACCACTGGTATTAGATATAGGTTATTATATATTTTGAATATACTGTGGGCTTCCAGAAGAATGAACAAATCAGTTTTGGACCGTATGCAACCAGAATGTTCCTTAGAAGTGAGAATGGTGAGACTTTGGCTTGCTTACTTTGGAGACATCATCAGGAATATCAATAACTAGAAAAGGACATCATGGTTTGGTAAAGGAGAAGGTCAGCAAAAATTAGGGAAACCATCAAGGAGAAGGATTGACATAATAGTTGCAACAGTAGCCTCAAACATACCAATGATCATGAAGATGGCAAAGGATCAGGCAACGTTTTGTTTCGTTATACGGAAGATCACTATGAGTTGGAGCTGACTCAACGGCAACTAACAACAACAATTATATATAATTTGTTGGAGTCACAGTTATAGTTCCTAGAATTAGCAAGTAAAATAGCTTACTGTTACTCATCTTTTTGACTCCTCATAATAGAGATATTTACTCTGTTGATGTAAACAAGAGGCAATCTAGAATACTTGGGCAAAACTGATATCTTCTCCACACTCTGTCTTATGTTACCTTTAAATAAAGAGATTCAAGATGACAGAAAATAATACCCACAAAACTATCTCACAAACACTTCAAAACAAGGCAAAACAGAAGACATACAAATAAAACGAGAGTCTGAATTATTAAGACTGTCCTCCTACCCAAAGGTCAGCGTTTTGAACCCACCAGCTGCTCTGCGGGAAGAAGATGTGGCAGTCTGCTTCTGTAAATATTACAGCCTTCGAAACCCTATAGGGCAGCTCTACTCTGTCCTATAGTGTTGCTATGAGCTGGAATTGACTTGATGACAGTGGATTTTACCTAATTTTAGCTGAATGAAACAAATCATTGTCAAATCACCATTAGGCTGTATTGGGCAGAAACAAGCTATATCTAATTTCATGATGTTTAACAGTCTGGAAATTCTCAACAAATTAGAATCAGGCTTTATTTTTGGTCTCATATACAAAGTTTCTTTCATTGCCCAGAAGGGTTTAGTTGAAATACCAAGTTTACTTCTTACTTCTTCAGTGCATGTTTAATCACTGAAGACAAAATCTCCTTTTTTGGATAACTGTAATCCACAATGTATCAAGTTTAATCCACGATATGTAAAGTTTGATGAAGATACCTGCCAACAGTGATTTCCATTGTCTACCAACACCTTTCCTCATACATCATTATTTCTTAATGCCAAAACAGAAATGTACTAACTCACTGAAAATACTCTGCCCGTTTTGAAAGATCACTCCTAAAAGCATTGCGGGAGACAAAGTTTTTAGCAATTATAATGCTCTCTCAAGAATTAATAGACATTCGATCAAATGTTTTAAAATAAGCATATTGAATGCCCTCCACATCTTTAGTCAAGATCTAATAATTTTATCTTTCCAGTTTGCTTTCTTTGTTTAATCTTTGAGGTTTTCAGAGACCCCAAACTCGCCTTATGCTGCCGAAAAAGCAGATTTAGTTCTGAAGGTTAATCCCACTCATCAGGATTGAAGGATGGCACTTTTCCTTGGTCGTAAGCATGTCGACTCAGGCCAGACAGCTGTTAGGACATTCTCCTCTGGGAATCGTGCCCTCAACACCCACCGTTGATGCACATACATGGTCTACTAGCTGCCGACTTCCGTGCCCATCTGCTCAAATGGCATGGTGCCCACTCACAAGTTGGCTGGATCCTTGCCCTTAGTGTGTAGGTGCCAGGCAACGATGGGTTTAGATGGGCAGCCTGCATAATACTATAAGTGACAATTTTTTTTCTCTCTCTCTCTGAATAATATTTGTCCTCTGTGCCTTCTCTGAAAGAGAAACTTGTGTTTCTCTACCTTTGATTATATCTATGTGTACATGTGGCCTTGTACAGGTAGGTGTACAAATGTTGGCAACCTGCTACCAGGAGTAAGATGAAAGGAAAGAATTCATTGAGTCCCCAATGACAATTTCTAACACTGAAATGGGGTGGATTGTGAAAATTCCGACCATCTGGAGTCTGTCGGAAGAAATTTACCATGAGTATAAGTACAGCAGACCTTTCATAGATAGCAATGGCACGAGGAAATAGCTTTAGTTACGGCACTTTTTGTCTGTCAAAGCATCCACACAAATCACTTGCCTTGCACTGGAAAGTCACACACAAAAGCAACAAAATAAATCAAGAAAAAGAACAAGCTTAATGGGAACACAATTTATATGCGCAGTAGGGGCAAAGGTGCAAGCTATGCTATTCAGACCTCAGAAATAACCCTGACTGGAGGTCCTAACGGTAAGAAAAAGAAACAGAAATACCATTTCTCTTTCCAGTCTCCAGCAGACCCGTGGATGGGAATAGATTGGCATAGGAGGTTGTGACTTTAATGATCCAAAGCATATGAAAGCTTGTTAGCAGACAGCAGACAGACATAAGTAAGAACAACAGTAATGGTTGCATCTGCAGCCTGGCCTATGGTACTCAAACCAATCGGGCAGCAATAGAGAGCAGTGCCTGGAGGTATGTTGAAGCCGTGTTTTCCTTGTGTATTTACTTAAGGGTGATTGAATTCAGGGTGTTGTCAGTCGGCCTTGGAGAATGGTTATCCTATGTGTAGGCATGATCTTTCTCCGTGACTATGCTCTGTTGAGTCAGTTAGTTATGTGTGACTACTTGATCTGTCCTAGTCTTTATTCAGTGCCAAAATCTTCGAGTCCAAGTTCCAAAGGAACAGGGCCTAAAAACTTTTGGCTCCAGAATCCAATTAGGCTTCTCTGCTTCCCTAGCCAGAAATGCATAAATACCCAATGGCCAAAACCAAAGAATTTGACATTGTGGAATGAATGGAGCTGTCATATACCACTAAAGTGTGGAAATATCTACTGTTTGAAGTGACGATTAGTTCAACATCTTCAGTAATCGGAACAGACTTCTTTGGACACCTTTATAAGTTAGCCTGACTTTTGATTGGGAATGTTTCTGGCAAGCTGTTGATTCCAGATATCAGAAATGCAAGAACATACGGTTTATAAGAGAAAATCTGCCATTTTTTTTCTTTTTAACTCTCAAAGGCAGCACATTTTCACAAAAGACTGATCCTTCATCTTGCTTTTCTGATTGACCCTGAAGTTAGCACCACTTGTTTAGATGTATTCTTAAATGAAAACTAGTCAAAGTAGAGGTAAGTTGGTATAGTTTGAAAAAATATTATGCGAACCTGAATTTGGAATTATCCGGAGAGTTTCTAGTGAAAATAAACCGAAGAATGAGTGGAATCATCGAAAACTCTTCAATCTGATTACTGTGCTTATGGTTAAACTGTCATAGTTCCCAGAATAAATAATTTCCCTCATTATTTATCACACAGTCCTCTCATCCTTGAGGAGGTAACAGTAAGAATTACACATAACTAATTTATTAAAAAGAAAAAGCAGATTACTGAAAAGAAAAGCAGATACACTGTCAAGGGTTGAATTCTTGAGGGTAAGAGGTCATGTTTTACTCATCTAAACTCACAATACTTAGCATAGTGCTGAGCACGTATTATGGGATTGGTCATTTTATACTTTCTATATATATATATATATATATATGTATTTAAATTTATGTAACCTATTCTTTCATTGAATTCACTAGGACCTTCAATAGCCTATAATGTCTTGCACCTAAGATATTATGTTAGAAAAATATTCATCAGTGTTTTCAAAGCGTGGACCAAGTCAGTAGCTCCTCGTTTACAGATGGATTTCCATACTTTCTCATATGCAGGTAGTCCCAACTTACAGTGGCGTTCCGTTCCAATGACTACATCATAAGGCAATTCTGATGTAAGTCGAATACCTCACTTTTTTTTTTTAGTTTTCATTATGATTGCCCTTTTATTATCACTATCTTTATAAATTTGGCAGTGTTTTGAACAGTAAATCATAAAGTTGAATATCTTCGCGTGAACATCTGAAAACAGTAACATCAGCCAATTACGCACTGCAAGATATTACTAACAATAAGATGTACAAAAAGGACAGTCATAGGAGTGGTTTGTCGTAACTCAAATACACCGTAGGTCAGGGACTACCTGTATTTGACATCTCCTCTGACTGACATAAGTTAGAATTTGCAAAATGAACCCCCTCCATTTGTCTACAATTCAAATAACTATACCAGCTGGATAATAGTTCCCTGCTGTATGCAGTATATATGGTGCTTGGGGCTTAGGCTCTTTTAGATGAAAAAACTGAGATGATATACAGATATAAATATATAGATATAGGTTTACACATAGGTATAGGTATAGATATATAGATATATATAAATATAAACATAGATGGGGCCCAGGTGGTGCAGTGGTGAAGTGTTTGGCTGGTAAACAAAGGGTCGGCAGTTTGAATCCGCCAGCTGCTCCTTGGAAACCATATCGGGCAGTTCTACTCTGTCCTATAGGGTCACTATGAGTCAGAATCAACTCGAAGCAATGGTTATATAGATACAGCTATAATTATCTGTATTTTTTTAAGTTAACATTTACATTACCCAGTTACATAGATAATTATTTTAGATAGCTATACTATCACTTGGAAACCCTGGTGGCATAGTGGTTAAGAGCTACAGCTGCTAACCAAAAGGTTGGCAGTTTGAATCCACCAGGCGCGCCTTTGAAACCCTATGGCACAGTTTTCCTCTGTCCTATAGGGTCACTATGAGTCAGAATTGACTCCACGGCAATGGGTTTTTTTTAATCACTTACCTGCTGCACAAATTACTTAATTTCTTGATATCTCTATCTCCTCAACTTTAAAATATGTCATTGTATATTACTTATACCTCATAGGATTGTTATTAGAAATAAGGGAACTGATACATATAAAGCTGAGAACTATGCCCAGCACACAGTAAATCCTCATTATTGTAATCTCCCCTGTAGCAACTGTATCACTTCTTCTCCAGCACTTCTTTTTGTAAATGGGAAAATACTTTCTAGTAAATGAGTAACTCACATTAAGCCTATGTACCTTTAAAGTATGTTTTCATACTTCTAGACACACTTTTAAAATTACTTTTTTCTTTCTTTGAAGTAAGCCCAACCCGCACTTTCTAAGCCCCTTTCAAAACCTTTTATTAAAAAACCTTTAAACACTCAGGAGATGTTGTTATACAGGATGTGTACACAGGTGGTAGGAATCTTGGAGGCCGTCTTAGAATTCTGCCTATCACAGTCTGACATCTGGCCATCAATGGTTCACATCCCTCTCTCGAGCAAAACGCATCATCCCCTCCTAAGATTTCCAAGAGTTTTATCCCAAAGTCTCATCCTCTAAATCTAAATCTCATCATCTCACCAGTTCAAAGTTCAAAAGCTAGTCATCTAAGCCTTTCAAATACAGTTTTGAAAGAAATTGAGCTACTGGACTTAGATCAGCTATTAAATAGCAGAGACAGGATTTAAACACAGGTAAATTGTAGAGTCAGTGGTGTTTAACAAGTACAGTGCGCTGTCCATTCTATGAAATTGTTATTATTATTATCCCTATTGCATAGATGATAAATCTAAGGCAACTGGGAAAAGATCACAAAGTTAGTAAGGGTCAGAGGCTATTGGTTAACCTAGATCTGATTCAAAATCTCACATATTCTGACTTAATAAAGCTTTAAGTGCTAAACCTCCTGCCTCTCAAAGTGGATACTCAATGAATACTTGTTGGCTGGCCATCCTTAATCTGCAATGATTGTTAATCAAGACATGGAATAATGTTTATCACACTTTCACTCAATTATTTTATAACTAATTAAGTGTCTATTTTCTATTTTCATAATATTTTAGATAAGATCTCTATAAAACCATTGAGAACATTACCCAAGGTGTCATAATGATGGTAATGTTTTGGAAATAAGGGAGATGAATAGACTAAATGTGTGTGCACTTTACTACTGTTCCCACTCAAAAAATGGTGCCATAGATTTTTATTTGGTAAATCCTAGAACTGGAAGGTGATCATCAAGTATCAATATCTGTTCTAGATATGACACTGGTTGGAGTAAAAATGCCAAGATGGATTTCTAGTTGAACATGGTGGATAGACTACACACCTTAATCTCCCCTACCTAATAACATCCCATTAAAATTACCTTAAAAAATAAAAATGTGTTAGCCTTATTGAGACATGTTGTTGTTGTTAGGTGCTGTCGAGTCAGTTCCAACTCATAGCAACCCTATGTACAAAACAACAAAACACTGCCTGGTCCTGCGCCATCCTCACAATTGTTGTTATGCTTGAGCCCATTGTTGCAGCCACTGTGTCAATCCATCTTGTAGAGACATAGAGAATGAGAATATGAGCAAAACTGGCTATCTCAAGAAATTTTTGGAAGATAAAACGTATGAAAATGTTATCATCAGTAAAGTGGAAGAAATTAAACCCTAAGTGTTTATAGCTGTGGAGGATGCGGGTTGTGGGGGGGGGGGGCACATGTGCAATAAGGGCAATCATAGAGGCTAATCATTTGGGAATACCAGGTGCCATGGAAGACAAGGTCAACACTGCCTACAACAGATGGATTGTTGAAAGCCATCATTCAGAAAGGCTTGACTCCCAGGCTCACTCATCCCTTGCACATAGCCAGGTGATTGCTCCCAGACTTCCATGAGACAAGAGACTTTAAACCAGGCAGCCTCTAGAGTCTAGAGTCAGGGACACCAGGCATTGCAGATGACAGAGAAGAGTGTGGGGCTGCAAACTACGAAATTAAAAGTCTACCTACTAAGCAATAGGGCCCCTAGCCCCCATTCTGCACCCTTCCCACAGTAATGCCAGAGGCAAAAATGTACCCTTTCTTCTAGAAGTCTGGAAGAGTCATCTTTATGAGACCAAATGGCACCAAAGTCCTTCAGATACAAAAACTTGGAGATCCTCGGTGAAAAGCCTGCTTCATCATGTCATCGCTCTACAGAGGAGTCTTCAGTCACCAAGCCCAGTGCCCACCTCCAAACACATAGGAATTCCAATCAGCACATCAGTGTCTCTTTTTAAAATATGAATGTGCAGGCATGAGTTTCCAGAAATTAATTAATTAATAAGTTAATTAATTAAATATCTTTATTGAGGGGGCAGGGCAAGACGGCAGAGTAGTCAGATGCTTCTGGTGGACCCTCTTACAACAAAGATCTGAAAAAACAAGTTATTCAATTATATATGGCAATCTGGGAGCCCTGAACGTCAAAGGCAGAGTTGAGGAACCAGACTGAGTGGCAGGGGGAGGGAGAGATGGTTTGGAAGCAGTGAGGTGTTGCCAGACCCGACCTGGTGAGAGCCTGAGCCCTTCAGGCCTGATCAGCAGGTGAGCGGCGAGGCAGGCAAGCAGCCGAGCTCGGGAGGTGCGTTTTCTGCACTGGGAGAGACCCATGCTAGACAGTCTACACGGCTGCGCAGAACCAGTGAGAAGAAACCTTCCATGAAAGATAAGTATTTGGTACGGCTTACTGCACGGATAAAAAACACCCGCCTTAGGGAAAAACTTCTCTCCCATTTACCTCCCTGCTCCCCACTCTGCACTGGGTTCTGGACCGGCTTCAGCAATTGCCAAGTCCCCTGGGCCAGAAGTAGGATCCATCACACCCCTGGAGCCATTCTCCTTGCTTTGGAGAGTGAACGATTAACAAACGGGAAAAAATAAACTGCCAGCTCCCCTAAGCCAGGAACCCAGGATAGGCACAGCTCCTTTGCCTACGCACAGGCGTAAGGGATCCACGGACTTTGAGTGCCTTTCTGCCTGCATAGACTTGTGTGGGTCCATCTCAACAGCATAGGTCCTCATTACTGCAATACAACAGGGTATATACTGGAACCGTAACTTCAACTGTTTCAGCTGTGAAGGGGCAGGTTCTTGACATTTGACACTACTCTGCCCATTAAGCAGGGTCTTCACCTACCCACATCAGGGGCTTGAGGACTGGTGGCTCCACCCACGCCACACAGCCACCTGCGAGAGGGGCTCATGAATAAGAGTTGCCTTCCAGGTCCTTACAGCCAACAGCATTAGGTGCTCATAGTCTGGCTGCAAAACTCACCCACCTATGCACTCTAGGGAACAGGGACACGCCTTCCTCCTGGACACTAGGGGGCAGCTGTCAGCCCCCTGCCTTGCTCAGAGTGTGTCCCCCTGCTGCAGCCAGATGCCTGTGCCTACACCAATCACCCATGCCTGTCTAGGCCTGTAAGTGAGAGCCTACAACACACACTGGGTGCCTGAGCTGAATCCATATAGGAGGAGTGGGTAGACTCCTGAGCTCACATACCTAGTAACAAAACTAACAACCTGGTGACAGGATATTAGAGCTTCAAAGGTGCCAATAATGAAACTAGCTCATATGAGCAGACTATCTGGGCATATTGAAACAAAACAAGAAGCTAGGAAATAGTAAGCAAACATAAAATACATAAATATTATAACTTATTGATGACTCGGAGAAAACAGTTAATATAAAATCACATAAAGAGGCAATCCATGATGGCTTCAGCAAGCTCCCAAAATAAAGAATCTAGAAATTTTCCAGAGGAGGAAAATTTCTTGGAATTACTGGAGGCAGAATACAGAAGATTAATATAGTGAACTCTTCAAGAAATTAGGAAGGAAATTAAGCAAAAGGCAGAACACACAATAGAGGAAATTAAAAAGATTAGAGAAGAGCATAACGAAAAATTTAACAGGCTGCAAGAATTCATAGAGAGACAGCAGTCAGAAATCGAGAAGATTAACAATAAAATTTCAGAATGAGACAACTCAATAGAAAGTCATAGGAGCAGAACTGAGGCAATGGAAGTCGGAATTAGTGAGATTGAAGACAAAGCACTTGACAACTTATTTGAGGAAAAATCAGATAAAAGGATTAAAAAAATGAAGAAATCCTAAGAATTATGTGGGACTGTATGAAGAGGGGTAATGTATGAGTGATCGGCGTACCAGAACAGGGAGGGATAACAGAAAATACAGAGAGAATTGTTGAAGATTTGTTGGCAGAAAACTTCCCTGATATCGTGAAAGATGATAAGCTATCTATCCAAGATGCTCATCGAACCCCACATAAGGCAGATCCCAAAAGAAAGTCACCAAGACATATTGTAATCAAACCTGCCAAAACCAATGCTAAAGAGAGAATTTTAAAAGTGGCTAGGGATAAACGAAAAGTCATCTACAAAGGAGAGTCAATAAGAATAAGCTTGGACTACTCAGCAGAAACCATGCAGGCAAGAAGGCAATGGGATGACATATATAAAGCCTTGAAGGAAAATAATTGACAGCCAAGAATTATATATCCAGCAAAACTGTCTCTTAGATATGATGGTGAAATTAAAGCATTTCCAGATAAACAGAAGTTTAGGGAATTTGCAAAAACCAAACCAAAATTACAAGAAATTCTAAAGGGTGTCCTCTAGTTAGAAAATCAGTAACATCAGATAACAACCCAAGACTAGAACATAGGGCAGAGCAACCAGATTATCAACCCAGATAGGGAGGTCACAAAAGTAAATCAAAGCTAAAACACTGAAAATAGGGAAACAGATGTCAATATGTAAAAGATGACAACATTAAAACAAAAAAGAGGGACTTAAAAATGTAGACATAGATTTTTCATATGGAGAGGAAGTCAAGGCGATATAAAGAAATAAAAGACTGATATAAACTTAGAAAAATAGGGTAAATATTAAGGTAACCACAAAGGAAACTAACAATCCTACAAGTCAAAATAAAAACTAGAAAAATATACTCAGCCAACCCAAAATCAACAACAATGAAAAAGATGAAAAGAAAATACATGAAGATAAACGACTCAGCACAGAAAATTAAGTGGAACAAAGAAACTGTAAACAACACACAAAAAAAGACATCAAAATGACAACAATAAACTCATACCTATCAATAATTATGCTGAATGTAAATGGACTAAATGCTCCAATAAAGAGACAGAGAGTGGCAGACTGGATTAAAAAACACAGTCCGTCTATATGCTGCTTACAAGAGACAAACCTTAGACTTAAAGACACAAACAAACTAAAACTCAAAGGATGGAAACAAATATATCAAGCAAACAACACAAAAAAGAGCAGGAGTGGCAATATTAATCTCTGACAAAATAGACTTTGAAGTAAAATCCACTACAAAGGATAAGGAAGGACACTATATAATGATTAAAGGGTCAATACAACAGGAGGACATAACTATAATACATAAAACAAATTCTAACAGCACTGAAAAGAGAGATAGATAGTGCCACAATAGTAGTAGGACACTTGAACACACCACTTTTGGTGAAGGACAGAACACCAGAAAGAAGCTCGACAAAGACACAGAAGAGCTAAATGCTACAATCAACCAACTTGATCTCATAGACATTTACTGAACACTCCACCCAACAGCAGCCAAATATACTTTCTTTTCCAACATACATGGAACATTCTCCAGAATAGACCATATATTAGGCCATGAAGCAAGCCTTAACAAAATCCAAAGCATCGAAATATTATAAAGCATCTTTTCTGACCATAAAGCCATAAAAGTAGAAATAAACAACAGAAAAAGCAAGGGGAAAAAAATCAAATACATGGAAACTGAACAACACCTTGCTCAAAAACTACTGGGTTATAGAAGAAATTAAGGATGGAATAAAGAAATTCATAGAATCAAATGAGAATGGAAACACATCCTACCAGAACCTTTGGGATACAGCAAAAGCAGGCTCAGAGGTCAGTTTATAGCAATAAATACAGACACCCAAAAAGAAGAAAGGGCCATAATCAAAACATTAACCCTACAACTGGAACAAGTAGAAAGAGAGCAGCAAAAGAAGCCCTCAGGTGCCAGAAGAAAGGAAATAATAAGAATTAGAGCAGAATTAAATGAAATAGAGAACAGAAAAACAATGGAAAGAGTTAACAAGACCAAAAGATGGTTCTTTGAAAAGAGCAACAAAATTGATAAACCATTGGCCAAACTGACAAGAGAAAAACAGAAGAGGAAGCAGATAACCCGTATAAGAAATGAGATGGGTGATATCACAACAGACCCAACTAAAAATTAAAAGAATCATAACAGAATACTATGAAAAATTGTAGTCTAACAAATTTGAAAACCTAGGAGAAATGGACAAATTTCTAGAAAGTAACTACCTACCTAAACTAACACAAATAGAGATAGAACAATGAAATAAACCCATAATAAAAGAAGAGATTGAAAAGGTAACTTGGAAAAAAAAAAAAAAAAAAACCCCAACAAAAACAAGCCCTGGCCTGCATGGCTTCACTGGAGAATTCTACCAAACTTTCAGAGAAGAGTTACCACCACTACTACTAAACGTATTTCAAAGCATAGAGAAGAATGGAATACTCCCAAACTCATTCTATGAAGCCAGCATAATCCTGATACCAAAACCAGGTAAAGATACCACAAAAAAAGAAAATTACAGATCAATATCCCTCATGAACATTGAGGCAAAAATCCTCAACAAAATTCTAGCCAATAGAATTCAGAAACATATCAAAAAAAAAAAAGAAATCACCGTGATCAAGTGGGATTTATACCAGGTATGCAGGGTTGGTTCAACATTAGAAAAACAATCAGTGTAATCTGTCTTAGTTATCTAGTGCTGCTCTAACAGAAAGACCATGACTGGATGGCTTTCACAAAGAGAAATTTATTTTCTCACAGTCTGGTAGGCTAGAAGTCCAAATTCGGGGCATCAGCTCCAGGGGAAGTCTTTCTCTTTCTGTTGGCTCTAGAGGAAGGTCCTCGTCATCATCAGTCTTCCCCCAGACTAGGAGCTTCTCTGCGCAGGAACCTTGGGTCCAAAGGATGCACTCTGCTCCTGGTGCTTCTTTCTTGGTGGTATGAGGTCCCCAATTCTCTGCTTGCTTCCCTTTTCTTTTATCTCTTGTAAGGTAAAAGGCGGCGCAGGCCACACTGTAGAGAAATTCCCTTTACATTGGATCAGGGATGTGACCTGGGTAAGGGCAATGTTACAATCCCACCTTAATCCTCTTTAACATAAAATTACAATCACAAAATGGAGGCCAACCACACAATTCTGGGAATCATGGCCCAGCCAAAATGATACACACATTTTTTGGGGGACATAATTCAAACCATGACATAATCCATCACATAAATAAAACAAAAGACAAGAACCACATGATCTTATCAGTCAATGTAGAAAAGACATTTGACAAAGTCCAACACCTGTTCATGATAAAAACCCTCAACAAAGTAGGAGTAGAAGGGAAATTCCTCAACATAACTAAGGGAATTTATGCAAAGCCAACAGCCAACATCATCCTAAATGGAGAGACTTTGAATACGTTCCCCTTGAGAACGGGAACCAGACAAGGATGTCCTTTATCACCAGTCTTATTCAATATTGTGCTAGAGGTCCTAGCCGGAGCAATTAGACCAGAAAAAGAAATAAAAGGCCTCCGTATTGGTAGGGAAGAAGCCAAAGCATCTCTATTTGCAGATGATATGATCTTATACACAGAAAACCCCAAAGAATCCACAAGGAAACTTCTGGAACTAATAGAAGATTTCAGCAAAGTTTCAGGATATGAGATAAATATACAAAAATCAGTTGGATTCCTCTACACCAACAAAGAGAACCTTGAAGAGGAAATAATCAAATCAATACCGTTTACAATAGCCCCCAAGAAGATAAAATACTTACGGATAAATTCAACCAGAGACATAAAAGACCTATACAATGAAAACTACAAGACACTACTGCAAGAAGCAAAAAGAGACCTGCATAAGTGGAAAAACATACCTTGCTCATGGATAGGAAGACTCAACATTGTGAAAATGTCAATTCTACCCAAAGCGATCTACAGATACAATGCAATCCTGATCCAAATTCCACCAGCATTTTTTAAT
>NW_004443969.1:18482659-18561475 GCF_000243295.1 Trichechus manatus latirostris | reverse complement strand
CAAGGGTGGGGAGGGAGGGTGAGGGTTATTTACTAACTAGATAGTAGATAAGAATTAACTTAGGTGAAAGGAAGGACAGCACACACTACAGGGGAAGTCAGCACAACTGGACTAAACAAAAGCTAAGAAGGTTCCTGAATACAATCAAACATTCTGAGGGATAGAGTAGCAGGGGTAGGGGTCTGGGGACCATGGTTTCAGGGGACATCGAGGTCAACTGGCATAACAAAGCTTATTAAGAAAATGTTCTGCATCTTACTTTGGTGAGAGGAGTCTGGGGTCTTAAAAGCTTACAAGTGGCCATCTAAAATGCATCAATTGGTCCCAACCACCTGGAGTAAAGGAGAATGAAGAACACCAAAGACACAAGGAAAGCAGTAGCCCAAGAGACAGAAAGGGCCACATAAACCAGAGACTGCATCAGCCTGAGACCAGAAGAACTAGATGGTGCCTGGCTACCACCAATGACTGCCCTGACAGGGAACACAACAGAGAGCCCCTGATGGAGCAGGAGAAAGGTGGGGTGCAGAACTCAAATTCTAGTAATAAGACCAGACTTAATGGTCTGGCTGAGACTGGAGGGTCCCTAGAAAGCATGGCCCCTGGATTCTCTATCAGCCCAGAACTAAAACAATTTCTGAGGCCAACTCTTCAGATGGGGACTGGACTGGACTGTGGGACATAAAGTGATACTCGTGAGGAGTGTGTCTCTTTGCTCAAGTAGATACAAGAGACAAAATGGGCAGCTTCTATCTGGAGGTGAGAAGGGAAGGCAGAGAGGGTTAGGAGCTGGTTGAATGGACATGGGGAATCAGGGATGGAAAGGAAGAGTGTGATGTCACAGTATGGGGAGAGCAATTAGAGTCACATAACGATGTATGTATAAATTTTTTGTATGGGGAAAAAATAAAATAAATAAAGAAATAAATATATTTATTGATCACCAAATATGTGATACATACTGTTCTAAGCACTGAATAAAGCAGACTCTGCACTCATGAAATTTAGCTTACAGTCTTTGCGGAAAGTTGCAAAATGGAAAGGGAATAGCAAGATAAGCAAACATAAAATGGACCCAAAATCATTACCAATAATACAGAAATCAGATGAAAATGTAAAAAAAATTAGAAATATTATGAAGAGATATGAAAATATATAGAATTCATAAAAATGGGAACAAAAATAGACAAGAAAGACATTTGGAAATTAAAAATATAAATAAGTATTTTTTAAAAATCAACAAAATGTTTGGAGAATGAGAATGATAACTATCCCAGAAAATATTAGAAAAAACTAAGAGATAAATCATGGAAAAGAAGAGATGAAAAATAATCTAGCAAGTTCAACATCTAACTGGAAAACTCAAAAAGGAGAACAAATTTTTTTTTTTTAAGTAGATGGGTAGAAAATTTAAAACAAAATACAAGAAAATATCCCAGAATATCTTCATATGTGTTTTCTGATTGAAACTACCAAGTCTCTGGTACAATAAATGAGTAAGTACCCATAGTGTCAAGTCAGTTCTAACTCATAGCGACCCTATAGGACAGAGTAGAACAACCCCATAGGGTTTCCAAGGCTGTAAATCTTTACAGAAGCAGATCGCCACAACTTTCTCCTGCCACATCTTTCTGCTAGGGAGCCGCTGGTGGGTTCCTGCCACCAATCTTTCAGTTAGCAGCCTAGCACTTAACTACTGTGCCATTAAGGGCCCCTTAAATGAATAAGTAGGTCTATACAATCATAGACACTGGGAATTAACAACAACAAAAAGTTTCTAAAATCTTTCAAAGAGGAGGAAAGAAAGAGAGAGAGAGAAGTAAAATAAAAGAAAGATTACATACAACATAATTTTTATACGGTCATCATGATAGCAACTAGTGAGTTCAAGCCATGCTAATCTGTGTGACCTGGAGCAGACTATTTAACCTCTCTGTACTTCAGTTTCCTTGTCTACAAAATAGAGATAATAATAGCTTCCAACCCATAGAGTGGCAAAACGATTGAATGAATTAAGGTGCTTAAAGAGGGCTGGTGTATAATAAATGCTCAGTAAATGTTAGCTATTATTATCATCAAAAGAACCCCTGCATTCTTAACCCTGACAGAACCCCTCCTAAAGTAAAAGCCTCAGCCTTTTGACCTTCCTGGGACTTCAGATTGATGACTTACTCCCCAGTGCACCCACTAAAGACAGTGAGAAAAGTCAGGCTCAAAGGAGAAGCCCAGAAGAAAATTCCTTCTCTCATTCCTCTGTCTTGGTTTTCTCTTGCGCTGCGGAAGGCATTTTACACAGACAAATGAGTCTTGCCAATGAAATAGCCAAGGAATGAAATGCTTGCGTTTGCACTTAGCACCATATCAGGAAAAAAAAAGAAAAAAAAATTCAGGTTAGTATTTAGCCAGATGTATATTTTGCTGGACATTAAGTGGAAGGAGCTGAGAAACAACGTCTTGGTTGTTACTAGTGGGTGAGGTGCCCTTAGTTCCCTGACTCTCTGAAGTCCACGGGAAAATGTTCATGTTTCGACTTTTTACAGAAATCTACAAAGTCCTTTCACGAGTCACCTACTTAAAGCCTTTTCATTTTCAAATCAAAGGAAGCTGCCAAAATAGTATTAATTAAAAAAAAAAAAAAAAGCCCACTAATGCTCCCCTTGGAGGAATAAAGAGGGAGTCTAATTCCGAGTCCATTTTTTATCCTCCGTTGTGTACACACCACAAGCACGAGTTAGCTCATTAGTGCTTTCGGCAAGGGCCATCATTTTTAAATGATCATAGTGTTTGTTTGGGGAGAAATCAGTCACATAGAGTAATGTTTCCCAAATTGTGATCCTCGGCATTTAGGGGAGAATCCTCTGTGGTTCAGTTAGGAGATATTTTAAGGGAAATGTGAAGGCAAATAAAGTATAGAACCAAATGGGAATATTTTGAAGATAATGGGACAAAGAATGGTCATTATATTGGTTCAGGGACAGGGAATTGAAATCTGTGGCAGTTAAAAAATGAATAACAAAAAACTTAAAGTACAGCATATAAACAGGTGCAGAATGAACCTAGGAACCAATTTTTTAAGTCCTATGCTAAAAGGAAATTTTTATAATTTAAAGTCAAAATTTATAATGTAAATTCTTAAAATGAAAGCTGTATAGCTAAACTTTAAAACAGAAAAGATTAGCTTAAAAATCTTCAAAATAAATTTTTTTATAGTGCAAGAGGCAGATTTTTACTCTTTGTAAGTAGAAATGATTTAAATATATACAGATTTCTAAATTTTAATCATAAACAAAGAATTTTTTTTTCCTATTCAATATTCTCAAATTTCTCTGGCAATTTGTGGCTTTACCATTGATTTGATTTTCCTCATCCAGCCACAGAAAAAGACACACCCAACTCAGCAGCAATAAAAAGGAAAAAGTTAAGAATTATTTTTTGGTCACAAGCTCAACAGAAGTTTATTGACAAAGTTCTTGAAGAATTCCTGGAGAGTGTTTATTAAATATATTTTACAGGAGTTTTTTTTTTTCTTTTTCTTTTCTTTTCTTCAGGAAACAGAACAAGTGGCAGGGAGCAATGGGGGTAGTTAATTTGGGGTCTAAGGTCAAAGAACAGAAGAAATTATATGGGGAAGTGGAAGATCTTGGTTAAGCTAATGGATTTGGAATGGAAAAATTAAAACAAAAATCATACCTTCTCTTGTAAACTTAGGATAGAATACTTCTTCTCATGCCTTGAAACATTTAAAATTTCTAAGAAGAAATAGCTTTCACATGATTTATGAAGCTTCACTCAGGATACTGACAAAGGATAAACAGATCTCCTAGAATAGCAATTAATAATGGGAGTCTACAATGGCGTAGAAGGCAAAAATTCAATCTAACCATAAAACAAGGACGTTTCTAGAGAAAAGATCTCAACTGTCTTTTTTAACCCCAAACACACTTAAGAGAAACACGCTTTCAAGTACAGCTGCTCACACTGCAGTAATTATCAGCACTGGGCAGCACCTCTGGAAGATACAGCAGAACCTTACAGGTGATTGCAGTTTAGAAAAAAAAAAAAAAAAAAAAACTCCCATGTGATTATGACCTGCTCCCACTGTGATGAGAGTTAAAATCCATGGGAGGACCAAAAGTTTGAAACAAGGGACAAAATGGAGAAATGTTCAATATATGTGTTAGTTGTTAAAAGTGCTGGGGCAAAGATAGCTTCAATGAGAATAAAATAAATTAAAAAGACAAAAAGAATTTTATTTTAAGGTCAAGCCCATAACCAGTTCATTGAGCAATCCCAAAGATCAGCAGAGTACTTGATATATAGCAGGCATGGACTAAATACTGTTGACTATTGAGTATCAATAAAAATACTTCACTTTATTTTTCAGGGTATTTTCATATATATTATCTTACTTCATAAAAGCAGCCGTACTTTAAGATATAGAGAAAATTATTACATCCATTAAGAAGATGGGAAAATTGAGCCACTGTTTAAATTGACTATTTCTTGAATGATTTCTATGGGCAAAATATTTTATTAAGTATTGTGTGGGCCAGGTAGCATTACTATTGTAATAAATAATATTTCTTTTTTATTTACATCCAACATATCATTTGATATAAAAATAGGTATTATAGATCTCTAAGCTGAGGCTCAAACGTATTAAGTAACTAGATACTAGACAGCTGGTTATCTCCTCCCCTTGCAATACACAGTGTTGTCTTTAGGCCACATAGAGTAGGACCTCCTGCCCGCTTTCCACAGGGCCATTCCATCTCCAAATATCCAGTTAATAACCCTTCTGTGCCCAGTGGTACATATAGCGACCACGAATTTTTTCAGCCTCTGGGGTTTATTGAGAAGCTGCAGTACCACTGTCAGTGCTTGCTGCTCCAAGACAGCGGCCTTTACGATTGTTTGAAACCGGAGAAATGGGCGTGTGCCACAAATTACTATCGTTACAGGGTATTGTATGACGTATCTGAATTTTTGGTAGGAAAAATAGAAATTTTGAAAATTTTTATTTGTTACACGTATGTAGCAATAGACCCTGATGTGAACTTTGGGGTGCAATCAGTGGTCCTTATTACCCCTAAATACTTACGGTAACAACAGCTACAAAAAATCCATATTACCTACCAAAAATTCAGACACACTCAGGGATTCAGCATGCTTCCATTAATGAAAACACATGGTATCAACAAAAAATTCAAGGCAGAAAATAATTGGGTCACCAAAGGGTTAAAAAAATAGTTCTGCTTTATCGGGTGAAAGTCATCTGAGAAAATCCCTAAGTAAGCTAGCTAGGTAACAATACAACTAATGAAGTTTGTCCAGTTTGCTATTTGTCTGCTGGCTGTGCAGTGCTATCCAATTTTTTGAGGTCATATTTATATAGAAAGACTTTCAGTTGATGCTAAAGGCTCTTGTCCTTCAGACTTTTGTCTCACCAAGAATCTTGCCTTCCCTTCAGTGTATGCCACCCTTCACCCTGTCCAATGCTATTCTTTGCAATTGAGCTCACATGATATACTTCAAAATATAAGCAAACAGAGCAACAAGCTACATCAGCGGCCGTGTCATTTCAGGTTATTTGTTTCTGTCCTTTCTTCATGAGGCTTGAGCTGACCTCTCTAGTTGCAGTCAACTGCCATGGGCTACTCGTCAAAGAGAAAGAGCTCTGAAGACCAAGGGCAATCACAGCAGAGAAACTTCTGGTTTGCTTAATTTTACATTCCTGTCTTTCACCCTGCCATGCCAACTTGATGACTTATAAAGACTTCTTTTTATGTGGTTCCAACTTGAAACTTCAATTTAAGGACAGTGTCTTTTTCTTTTGGTCAATTTTTCTTTAAGCAAAAAAATAGTGTAATATGACAGCATTTCACTTTTAACTTAGAGAGAGAGTGAGAAATCCAGAACAAAGAAATCTGCAGTGTTTTAAGTATAGGCAGCGTTCGGGTTATGCACGAGATGTGTTCCTAAGTATGTCTTTAAGTCAAATTTGTAGGTAAGTTGAAACAGGTACATATGGTTCTTATTCAGCATCAGTTAGTCAAATGTCTGTCTTAGTATATAGCATATATTTTACCTTTCTATGCATATAAAACACTTAAGAAACACTTACAAACCACGCAATGTTTTCATGACCATCACAAAGTAATGCTTGCACTTGTTACTATGGACCAGTGTAGTTAACGCACATTTTAATATAATAGGCTTTATGGCAGTCCGTTCATAAATACGAGCTGTCCAAAAGTCTGCGTTCATAGGCCAGGGACTGCCTGTAATGCCTTATTTTCACACTCAAACTACAAATATAAAACTGTGGCCCTTTTGGTTGCTGTACACTTTTATTTCCCCTTCACGTGTTCCCATTTCTAATCTGGTTCTTTTGAGATACCCTTATACATTCGATTATTCTTTCAGAGATATGCTTGTATCAGTACAAAGAAAAATAGTAGCCTTTGATTGTGCCCACTTAAGTTGTTCCCATTCTCCTCATTGATCATTGTTTCCTTATCTCAGAAGAAACACGGCTTAAACCCAAAAGAGAACTTGAATCTCTACAACTTCAGCAACATGGGCTTCTTTTGGCTGGTACTTACTAATCATAGGTTATGAATAAACAATTCATTGGTTAGGAATAAGTCATAATACCTAACAATGCCAAGCAGCCCCTGATGATTTTCTTCTACCTTTGCTTATCCTAGATTCTGAAGGCCAGCTCTTCTAATGGGCCTAATTTACTTCCAGAGCTAGTCTTATCAGGGCAGGAATTATACCAGTCCTTCTGTTCCACCATCTTAGGAAGATAAACATGCTATGACAAAGTTCTAATCTCTAAAATCTAAATCTACAACAAAAAGATCCAATTAAAAAATGAGCAAAGGATATGAACAGACACTTCACCAAAGAAGTCATTCAGGCGGCTAACAGACACATGAGGAAATGCTCATGATCACTAGCTGTTACCAGTTGCTGTCGAGTCGATTCTGACTCATAGTGACCCTATAGGATAGATTAGAACTGCCCCTTAGGGTTTCCAAGGAGTAGATGGTGGATTTGAACTGCTAAACTTAGCAGCTAAAACTCTTAACCACTGTACCATCAGGGCTTCCACTAGCCATTAGAGAAATGCAAATTAAAACCACAAAGAGATACCATCTCACCCCAACGTTACTGGCACGAATTGAAAAAAAAGAAAATAACAAATGCTGGAGAGGCTGTGGGGAGGTTGGAACTCTTATGCACTGCTAGTGGAAATATAAAATGGTACAACTGTTTTGGAAAATGATATGATGCTTCCTTAAAAAGCTAGAAATAGAAGTACCATAAGATCCAGCAATCCCACTCCTAGGAAAATACCTAGAGAAAAAAAGAGCCATCACGCGAATTGACATATGCACACCTATGTTCATTGCAGCATTATTCACAATAGCAAAAGAATGGAAACAATCTAAATGCCCATCAGCAGATGAAGGGATAAACAAACTATGGTACATATGCACAATGGAATACTACGCAACAATAAAGAGTAATGGTGAACCTGCGAAACATCTCACAACATGGGTGAATCTGGAGGGCGTTATGCTGAGTGAAATAAGTCAATCACAAAAGGACAAACACTGCATGATACCACTATTATAAAAACTCATGAAAAGGTTTCCACCCAGAAAGAAACAATTTTTGCTGGTTAAGAGGGAGGAGAGGGGTGGGGAGTGAAAACCACTAACTAGGCAATAGATACATGTTAACTTTGCTGAAGGGTGAGACAGTACACAGTACTGGGGAAGTCAGCACAACTTGACCAAGGCAAGGTCATGGAAGCTTCATAGACACATCCAAACTCCCTGAGGGACTGAATTACTGGGCTGAAGGCTGGGACAAGGTCTCGGGGAACATCTGGCTCAAATGGCATAACATAGTTTATAAAGAAAATGTTCTACATTCTACTTTGATGAGTAGCGGCTGGGGTCTTAAAACCTTGTGAGTGGCCCTCTAAGATATGTCTACTGGTCCTACCCCATTTGGAGCAAGGGAGAATATAGAAAACCAAAGACACAAGGGAAAGATTAGTCCAAGGGACTAATGGACCACAACCACCACAGACTCCACCAGACTGAGTCTAGCACAACTAGATGGTGCTCGGCTACCACTACTGACTGCTCTGACAGGGATCGAAATAGAGGGTCCCAGACAGAGCTGGATAAAAATGTAGAACAAAATTCAAACTCACAAAAAAAGGCCAGACTTACTGGTCTGACAGAGACTGGAGAAACCTCTGGACACCCTTTTAACTCAGTACTGAACTCACTCCTGAGGTTCACCCTGAAGCCAAAGATTAGACAGGCCTATAAAACAAACTATCATACAGGTAGCTCAATCATGTATATGAGACTAAGTGGGCACACCAGCACAGGGGCAAGGATGAGAAGGCAGGAGGGGAAAGGAAAGCTGGACGAACGGAAATGGGGAACCGAAGGTAGAGAAGCAGAGAGTGTTGACATGTTACAGGGTTAGTTGACATGTTGCAGGGTTAGCAACCAGTGTGATAAAACAATATGTGTGTTAATTGTTTAACGAGTAACTAATTTTCTGTGTAAACTTTCATCTAAAGCTCAATTAAAAAAAAAAAAAGAAGAAGATGAGTATTAATGGAGCCTCTCAAGACTCAGAGTCAGTGGGTAAGCCACCCTGAATCTCTACTGGCAGTAAGGCTTATGTGCTAGGCCAAAATGTGAGAATTCTTGTGGCTCTTCCCTATTTTTCTTACCTGCCTCTTGTTTTGACTTGCTGTGTAAGATTGATCTCCCATCCTTGACAGCTAGCCTTTGGTACCCTGATTCTCCCCTATGATGAAGACTGTCTGCCGTGAGAGACACTTGATTGCTTATAGACTGCATTCTCTGGGATCCTGCTCATTCTCCTTCCTGGGACTGGACTTCATTCTTAGTATCTCTGCTACCTAGTGGGGACACTGCTACATATAAATAGATCTCTTATTGCAGAATATCATCTCACTTAAATCCTTTGAACCACGTTTTGGCTAAGTGCTTGGACTAGTTGGTCTTCATGATTGCCTAAAACATATCTGAATTTGTTTCACTTTCAAACACTAGCCATAACAGACCATGTTCCTGCAATCATATTTATTCTCACTTCAGTAGACTCTGAATTTTTCTGGTGTGTGTCAGCAAGAGAGAGTAAAGACCTCTCTAAAGTTCATGAGTTCATGTGGAAGATGCCACGTTTAGTTCTACAATAACTCAATATTCTCTTCTCATCTCTCCTCTCCTTTCCTCTGTTCCAGTTCCCTTTCTTTCCCTTCCCTTCTATTCCCTTCCCTTCCCTCCCCCTGTTTCTCTGGCACACACACCCTAGGGAAATATCTGGTAGAGAAAGAAAAGAAAGTATGCATTTTCTAGACATAGATGAATCATGTTTACTAGAGGGAGTTGGAGCCTTATAGACAGAATAGAAGGTAGACATCTCTAGCTTCTTAATGCAAGCTGACTCTGTAGGGCATAGCTCTATTGGTTTCATAGGCTGAATTTCAAAGCAGAGGACAATATAGGAGACTCTTCTTAATATTTTTGTTTGTGCCCATTCCAAAGAAAGGTGATTCAACAGAATGCTGAAATTATCAAACAATATCATTAATATCACATGCAAGTAAAATTTTGCTGAAGATAATTCAAAATGGCTGCAACAGTACATCGACAGGGAACTGCCAGAAATTCAAGCTGGATTCAGAAGAGGATGTGGAACGAGGGATATCGTTACTGATATCAGATGGATTTTGGCTGGAAGAACAGAACACCAGAAAGACGTTTACTTGAGTTTCATTAACTGTGCAAAGGCATTTGACTGTGTGGATCATAACATTATGGATATCATTGCAAAGAATGGGAATTCCAGAACACTAAATTGTTCTCATGCAGAACCTGTACATAGACCAAGAGGCAGTCATTCAAACAGAATAAGAGGATATCGTGTGGTTTAAAATCAGGAAAGGTGTGCGTCAAGGTTGTATTCTTTCACCATACTTATTCAATCTGTATGCTGAGTGAATAATCTAAGAAGCTGGACTATGTGAACAAGAACGCAGCATTAGGATTAGAGGAAGACCCATTAACAACCTGCAGTATACAGATGATACAATCTTGCTGGCTGAAAGTGACGAGGACTTGAGGCACTTACTGATGAAGTTCAAACACTATAGCCTTCAGTATGGATTACACCTCAATATAAAGAAAACAAAAAAAATCCTCACAACTGTACCAATAAACAACATAATGATAAACAGAGAAAATATTGAAGTTGTCAAGGACTTCGTTTTACTTGGAACCACAGTCAACACCCATGGAAGCAGCAGTTAAGAAATTGAACAGTGTATTGCCTTGGGCAAATTTGTTGCAAGAGATCTCTTTCAAGTATTCAAAAGCAAAGATGTCATTTTGAGTACTAAGGTGTGCCTGACCCAAGTCATGGTATTTTCAATTGCCTCATATGCATGAGAAAGCTGCGCAATGAATAAGGAGGACAAGGAAAAATTGATGTACTTGAATCATGGTGTTGGTGAAGAATATGGACTGCCAGAAGAATGAGCAAGTCTGTCTTGGAAGAAGTACAGCTAGAATGCTCCTTAAAAGCAAGGATGGTGAGACTTTGTCTCAGGTACTTTGGACCTGTTATCAGGAGGGACCAGTCCCTGGAGAAGGACATCATGCTTGGTAAAGGAGAGGGTCAGTGAAAAAGGGGAAGACCCTCAATGAGATGGACTGACACAGTGGCTGCAACAATGGGCTCAAACATAGCAATGATTGTGAGGACGGCGTAGGACCAGGCAGTGTTTCGTTCTGTTGTACACAGGGTTGCTATGAGTTGGAACTGACTCGATGGCACCTAAAAACAACGTTTTACTTTAAGGTCTGCAACATTTGGTGCCCAGTGAATAATAGAAGCCACATTTGGATTAAAAGTCTAAGTTAGGTTTGGGAATCTGCATTTTTAAAAAGCTTCCCAAGTGATTCTTGTGATCAGTCAAACTTGGTAATCACTGTATTAGAGCACGGTGGTAGTTCCCCTGGGTACCTAACATAACTTCATGTAGCCTAGGATGATAGTAGAAAGGCATTTCTCATTACACGTAAGCCTAAGACCCTACATCTAGGATTTTAGTGTCTGGATTCTGAAAACTTCAAATTCATTGCCAAAGAAAACAAACCAGTAATCCTGGACTGGGAATGAAAGGCAATGCTGAATAACACCTGAGGTTGAAAGAATTTTCCAGAATAAAAGAAAAAGCCAGGAAAAATGAGCTATCTTTTTTTCAAGGTCCAGAATGACTGTCTTGACCACATTTGTCCATAAAGAAGGTAAAAATGGAAGAATATGAAGATGATCCTGGAAATAACAGGTAAAGCAATGCTCAACCAAACAAAGAGAATACTTCTTACCCACTTCTTACCCCAGTATGATATTAAACTAAACCAGGTGAATCCATTCCAGCTACCTAGTGACTATAAACCAGAGGTTCATTCCGGTTTGAACCCCCGCTGAGAATTTGCATTTCCACCCCAGATCTGCTGAATCCGAATTTACATTTTAACAAGATCCCCAGGTGATTATTACGTATATGATAAATTTTGAGACTCACTGCTCTACCAGCGATTCTCAGAATTTGTCCCTAAGCAGCAGCACGCAGGGGTTTGAACCAGAACAAACCGTTTGGAAGCCCTGCTATAAACAAAGATAAGCCTCAAATAGCTTAAAGGGCAGGAAAAAGCCCTGAGTGAAAACACCATATGTACCCTGCTCTGTAACCTTAAGTTAGTTACCATATTACTTTGGTTCTTAGGTTCTTTATTGCAAAATGGAGAATATAAAATGTACCTTTTATCTAGGTACGGTGATTGAGACCATATATGTAAAGCTCCAGCGCCTAGCTCAATTCATTTTAACTTCTACCCCATCCCTCAAAGGAAATCCCCTCCGAGGGTAGGGGAGACAATCACAGTAGCCATGTCTGCTGTCTAGTGTTAACAGATTCATGCTCATGGGATAAAGTGAAGATGGTCTTGGGAAGTCCTCAGACATATAGGATACTGATTAAGAATGCAACTATTGAGTTAGATATACCTGAGTTTGAGTCCTTCCTCTACCATTTGCTTGATATTTGACTTTGGACAAGTTGAGTTTTCTGTTTGATGAGAGAGTGATTAAGTGAGCTTAGCATAGCCCTAAGTGTCAGGTATCTTTTCTGCTATAATTCTAGGGTGCATAGCCCTAAGCACTGAGTAGTATTTGATAAATATTAACCACTTTTAATTTGAAATCCTTATTTGATCTTTTCTGGAACTGGAATGATTTTGAAAAGGAAGTCCAAAAGTGAAAATTTATGTGAAATGTCCATGCATAAAGGAATCACAATGATCTTCCCAAAGGACAATATAAATAGAAATTCTCATTAAGAAAGGAGGAAGCCCTCTTTAGTCAATTGCAGCCTTGGTAATCTGCCCTTGCTAATGTAGGCAAAGATGTCTAGTTATTGAACCTTCCTTTCCTCTTATATACCTGCCCCGTACAGAGATTTCTAAGGAGTCCATAAATGTCAGTTATTATTAGATCAAATGATTCTGGCCATTTGTGACTTTATAGTACCCCTGGAGACTTGGGTTTTTTAAAAGAAGCTTCTTCTCAACATAGTCTTCCCAGCCTGAGGGCATTTCTAGCTAGTTTAAAGTTGCCCAGTCTACTTGGCCTAGTGACTAAATCCATTTAAACATAACTACATTAAATTTTCAGTGCAACATCAGGTATTATCTAGTATAGATCTCTAATTTTAAACTTATAAAGAATGATATCCAGCATTTTCACAGGAATGATACCAAAAGTTAGAAGATCTGGGTAATAGTCCTGACCCTGAGTCCTCACCCCAATAGTCTGCCCAAGATACAATGCATGCCACTTTTATCACTATTAAATCTTCTGGCAATCAATTCTTAATTATACATTTCTGTGTTCACAACCATGGTAAAAACAGAGCACTGACCTACAAATACGAGAAGCTAATGATTATTTAGAGTGAGACATGTGTCTGTCACTCTGTGCTTTCTGTGTTTTACGTCACTTAATTCTCCAAACAATCTTTTGGGGAAATTATTGTTATTATCCTTTTTTTTGGTGAGGAAAACTGAGGCACAAAGAAGTATGGAACATGCAAAATGTCACCCAGTTAGCAAGTGGTTAAGCCAGGATTTGAACTCAGATCATCTGATTCTAGAGAAAAATATTTGAGATTCACCAAATCATATTGATCAGGAGATTTGCTCTGCCAAAGACCAGCTGAGGACATTTTGGGTCAGATAGCCACTCAACTACCTGCACTTTCTTTGAAATGAGGCAGTTGGGGCTGATGAGCTTTAAGGGATGTTGTTGTTGTTGTGTGCCATCGAGTTGGTTCTGACTCATAGCGACTCCGTAGGACAGAGTGGAAATGCCCCCATAGGGTTTCCAAGGAGCAGATGGTGGATTTGAACTGCCGACCTTTTGGTTAGCAGCCCAGCTCTTAACCATTGCACCACCAGGGCTCCTTAAGGGATGATAACAAAAAAACCAAAGTTCTAAAATATTAAAGTTGTCAAGGATGTCATTTTACTTGGATCCATAATCAACGCCCATGGAAGCACCAGTCAAGAAATCAAACAATGTATTGCACTGGGCAAATCTGCTGCAAAAGACCTCTTTCAAGTGTTCTAAAGCAAAGATGTCATGTTGAGGACTAAGGTATGTCTGACTCAAGCCATGGTATTTTCAATCTCCTCATATGCATGCGTGAAAGCTGGATAATGAATAAGGAAGACCAAAGAAGAATTGACGCATTTGAATTATGGTGTTGGCAAAGAATATTGACTATACCCTGGACTGCCAGAAGAATGAACAAATCTGTCTTGGAAAAAGTACAGCCAGAATGCTCCTTAGGAGCTAGAATGGTGAGACTTCATTTCATATACTTTTGGTATTTTATCAGGAGGGACCAGTCCCTGGAGAAGAACATAATGCTTGGTATAGCAGAGGGTCAGCGAAAAAGACAAAGACCCTCAATGAGATGGATTGACACAGTGGCTGCAACAATGGGGTCAAACATAGCAACGATTCTGAGGATAGCACAGGACCAGGCAGTGTTTTTTTCTGTTGTACATAGGGTCGCTATGAGTTAAAACCAACTTGACAGCATCTAACAACAACAGCAACAGTTCTAAATTGTGTTTTCATGTTACAATCTGTATTTAACCTCAGAAAATAAAGTTCAAGATTCACGAAGAAAATGGTATACCTTCACTAACAGCAAAACACAGTACAAGGTCAGAAAAATAATCAGCCAAAACATATCTACTTGCAGATTTAAATAATTTCAAATTATCAAAATGTACTTGACATAATATTATCTTTCTGAGCGCAATATATTCGATAGTCCACGCATCATGGACACTCAGTTCGCTTTAGACAATATGTGTCTAAAATATCAGTTTCTGATAAAGCTAATATTTTAGTAAGTAGCTTTAAACTAATTGAAAACTTCTCAGTTTTACTTTTGCCACCTTACAAGTAAATTCCACCACCTGTCTGTCAGTCTGTTGTACTGTGGTGGCTTGCGTGCCGCTATAATGCTGGAAGCTATGCTATTGACATTTCAGATACCATTGGGGCACCCATAGTGGACAGGTTTCAGTGGAGCTTCCAGACTCAGACAGACAGGAAGAAAGAACTGGCGATCTACTTCTGAAAATTAGCCAATGAAAACCTTATGGATCATGATAGAGTATTGTCCAATACAGTGATGGAAAATGAACCTCCTAGGTTGGAAGGCTCTGCACAATATTCACAAGAATAAATTCAAACATACCAACGATCACGAAGATGGCGCAAGACAGGGCAACGTTTCTTTCTGTTATACACAGGGTTGCCGTGACTTGGAGCCAATTCAATGGAAACTAACAACAATATAGAGAGGGGCAGTAGGGCAAAGGTAGAGGAGTAGAACTTTTCTAAATTTTGATTATGTGGTGGATTTTATTCTCCAAGATGGCCACAAGATCTCCCATCCCACTTGCTGTTATTACAATGTGACTTTGACACTCCTCACATAGACTCTGTGTTCCCTTCCCTTGAATCTGGGAGGAAAGTGATGCTATCCAGCTTTCAAAACTAGTACATAGAAGATAATCCAACTTCCACCTGGTACTTTTAGGATACTCACTCTTGGAACCTAATCACTACAGCAGGAAAAAGTGAAAGCAGGACATGGAAAAGCCTATGCGGAAGAAATAATAGAGGTCCCCAGCTCTCAGCCCTAGCTGAGTTCTAGGTGACAATAACACTTGTTTTCTAGCCACGTGAGTGAACATCTTGGAACTAAATCTTGCAGGCCTGAGTTGAGCTGCCCTAGCGGATCCTGCAGAGATGAGCTTCCCTTTTAAGTCCTGCCTAAATTTCAGACTTGTTAGTTAAATAAACATTTTGGGGTGGCTTATAATACACCAACAGACAATTAATACATGTTACAAGAGCCAATACATTTCTTTATTTTCTAGTTAAACTAATTTAAATTATATTCCTGCATTTGTAACCAGAAGAGACCTGACAGTACAAAATTATATATATATATATATATATATATATATATATATATTTCTATTTGTTAGTTGGTTTTAACTATTTAATATTAGGTGACGGAGAAGAAAAAAAGAAAGGAGAAATTTTCCCTGCTATCACATAATAATTTTAACCAGCTGTCCAAAGCCCAATTGTTGTCTATGATATATAATGATTAATTTATTAAGTTTCCTTCTGCATAAGTATTTCAATTCTACTTTATTTCTGAATAATAGGAAGCAGATAACCTCTGTTAACAGAGTAATTAGATTTATTTCCTTACTGAGTAATTTTCTTAATTGTGTTTGAAAACTGCAACTAAAATTGTGATAAAAATGTATCAACTGGTATAGGTGAATAATAGAAAAGTTTCTTATATCATTGTCTACTTAACATTTTTCATCAATCTGTAATGATCTTTGTTAATCCTATAACTGTGTGACAAAAGCACCTTGAAATATTTTGTTTAAGGAAATGAGGTCATCTCTCTTTCTTACCTGACCAATTTGTGGTAAGGAGAAATCTTTCAAGATATAGGAACTCCTCTGTGTTCAAGCTTAATAGTTGGGTGAGTCCCCTGAAATTTGCCAAAGTGGAGGAAAAAAAACCTCTCTTCTCTCTAGACAGAAATAGGTATTTTTATTTTGAATGTATCATAAAATATTGATATATTTCAGTTATGGCATCTATTGTATTATTCAATTATATCATTTAAATAGAAAACTTTCATTATTTTTTCTGTTTCTATGACTTGAATTTGACTTTTTCTTTTTCCATACGAACTGCATCTGCTACTAGGTTGAGTTTTCAGGACAGTTGTCTTGCATAGTCCTAGAGATATTGGTGGTTTACAGTAGCTAGAAAAGTCTCCCTGAAAATACTGCACTGCTTTCTATTTTGAGGAAGAAGCCTTAATAAAGAGTTATAGCGGCTTCTGAAGATGACTTGTAGTTGGGAATAAAAGTGGTGGGGATAATTTTTCCTCACTTTGTCTATCCAAAAGCATGTTCCATGTCCATGGAGAAGGCATCAGAGCTTCCATTTTTCAGGTGTTTGTCTCCTAAGGGAAGATATACCAACGGAAGCAGTTCATTATCACAGGGATCTCTGCCAACCACAAGGCCTTAAAAAGCTATCAGGTCATTTTCAATCCCAGCTTTCTCTTTCTAGTCTTTCTCCCTGAATATTGGCCAATTACTACTGCCGATTGTTTCCTGTCTCAAAACTTAGCTTTTGATCTGTGATGGGCCTTAACTTATTATGTGGTTAATACATTTTCAAATCAGTCTCCTGTGAATATTTTAATAGCACTGAGCACTGCTAATCCTTGTGCTTTTCCTCATTTCTTCCATTCAGGTCAGACAAGAGACTTGCCAAGACTCTCAGTTCATTGGTTTAGAAGCCCTTGAGATGCATTAAAAAGCTAATGACCCATAAAAACGGAGGCTCGATATTTTTTAACCCTCCATAGTTTTCTTTCTATGTACGGAGTTACTGACTATAGAGTGTCCATTTGCAAATTATTCATCTACAGGCTCCTAGGGAAAATTAAGAGTCTACAATATGAAGTTGATTTAAAACTTGGATATGAAAAGTCTCTGTAGTGTTGTTACTTTTTTTTGCAGGAGATTGAATACGTTAATATGTCTAATTAATACCTAAAGAGATTTTTTTCCCATTTGATCAATTACGAAAATATCATTAATATTTTTCAGGATACATTGTGTCTGTATAAGGACTTCATTATAGAGTCATTATTCTACTTTTTCCAGGAGGAGATGTGAATATGAAAGAATTGTCGAGTAGTTCCACTGTCCCTTCAGACATGGGGGAGACTATGCTGATTAATCTGTACCAGTTCTTTTAACAAATAAATCAAATAGGCACGCTAAAGTGCTGCACACTTTCTATCCTTTCTACTAGATTTATAACTCAGCTCAGTTCTTATAGAAAGAAAATAAAGAAATTATTAAAAATCAGAATATTAAAAATAACTCATGGGCAAACGGAATCTATGTATGACCTGAAAAACAAATATTATGTGTAGGGATAAATTTATTTGGCAGAATACAAACAAAAAAGGAGATAACTTTTGTGGGGAAATAAATTTTTTTTGAAGTGTTCTGTTTCTCTCTTTTTTTTAATTAAAAGCTAGGTTACTGTTTGCCAATAATGCATGGTAGAGATGTTGGAATACAATGATCTCAAAGGTTGTGATCAAAGTCCTTTCATTCAGCTTTTTGTGACTATTAAGTGTTCATTTGGTGGAGGCAATCATTAGGGTCTTAATGTGAAACTAAAGCTTCGGGACAAGAACTTCTGGTTGAAGATCAATATGAGAGATATCATCTCAGTTACAGCCTTAATAATTGTAACCGTAGGGAGCCTGGCAGAGCCAGTTTTATGAATTAATATAATATAAAATCCACCAGGTACAAACAGAGAGTACAAATAAAGGAGAATTGCTAGTAGTGACTACACTGGGAATATTTAGGTAAGAGGGAATTGTTTGATAAATGTGGAGTTGACTCAAAGTGGGCTCTCGAACATTTGCCACAAACACATCCTCCAATAAGAGAATGCATATCTGAGGGCAAAATTGGGAAGGGAATTCAACCAAGGAAAATAAAACTGGAAAAGACCCCTTGAAAAGCGATTAATTTTACACATTCCATTATCTTATAATGTTCCTTGTGGGATTTTTCTTTAAGTGGGTAAAATCAAACATACAGTTGACATTTTTGTGTGATTTGCTGCTGAAGTACAATAGTATTCTTGGACAGAAGTTACAAACAACTTGGTCCAGAAACTGTTATCAATCTACCAAAGAAATAATATGCCATTAACCTTTTCTGATTAATAGAGCTTATCTTTTTATCCTGGGGCAAACTGTGAATGAGAAATAAAGTTCAAAAACATCTACTTAATCTACTCAGGATAAAATTAGAGCAATTTTTTTTTAAGTTTTGTGGATTATCTTTATTCTCTGTATGTAGTTTATTTCTTTATGTTTACCTTGATATTTACCTTTGCTTCTATCTTTGGACACTTATTTTGCATATTTAAGCCAGTTATCATTTTCCAGACATTTTGAAATTTCTTATTCCTCAAAATCTTACAAGGAAAAATTGCCTCTCTTGAACCAGAATCTGATACTTTTTAGGGGAAATTTAAGAGTGCAAAATAAATTTTGAGTTTTCTTCTACTAGGACAAGAAAAAATAAAATTTTAAACATACCACAATCTATATTGCTTGGATTTTATTAAAGCATACATTCAAATTCATGTAAGTAAATAATAATATATCTATGTATATTCACATATGACTATGAATTATATCTAAAACCCTTGAACATGAAACAAACAGAATCTGCTTTTATTTTATCTTGAGATCTTATATCCCAAAATCTAGATCTACTAATTTTACCTCATTTCTAAATCTTGTGGACTATTTTTGCCTTCCAAGAAATTGAAGTACCTAAGTGAAGTGTATTTGGATATTCTCAGGCATCTGTTCTTTAATGAAATTTATGGATGTCAGCTGACATCTCCTGGGTCATTTTCACCTCTCTAGCTACTCCACCGACTTTGAACATTTGAACTCTTTTATGTCTACACTTTTTCCCAATGGGATCTTGGCCATTCCCTTGACAAAAAGAACTGTATACTGGTTGTTGACATCAAAATTATATCTCCAGGACATACATATTCCCTAAACTCCAAACTTACATAATTGATTGTCCCCTTAGCATTTTCCCTTTGACATGTCACTTTGATGTGGGGAATCTCAAACTTTGCACATCTAAATCTGACTGCATGATATCTCACCCTGCCAAATCTGTATGCCTCTCCATCTTTCCCATCTCAGTCATTGGCATTACCATCAACCCAGTTTCTCTGTCCAGAAACCTGGGAACCTTTCCACTTGTGTTCATCAGCAACTCTTTCCAGTTCTATGTTCAAAATATGTATTGAATTTATTTTCTTCCATCTGTCTCCACTAAACAAATCTAGCACAAGTCATCATGATTCATTGGGTAGAGCATGGAAGAAATGCTTAATAACCAAAAACCAAACTAGTTGCCATTGAATCAGTCCTGACTCTTGGCACCCCCACGTGTGTGGAGGAGAACTGCTTCATATAGTTTTCAAGGCTGTGACCTTTTGGAAGCAGATTGCCGGGCCTGTCTTCCCAGGCATCTCTGGGTGAGTTTGAACCACCAACCTTTCAGTTACTAGTTGAGTGCTTAACCGTTTGTGCTACCCAGTGCCTCCTAGACCCTTACTATCCGTTGCCATCGAGTCAATTCCGACTCATAGTGACCCTAAAGGTCAGCATAGAACTACTCCATAGGGTTTTCAAGGCTGTAATCTTTACAGAAACAGACTGCCACATCTTTCTTCCATGGAGCAGCTGGTGGGTTCGAACTGCCAACCTTTTTCTAACAGCCGAGTGCTTTAACCACTCTGCCACCAGGGCTCCTAGACCCGTAATTGAAAAAAAAACAAAAAATGATTGCCGTCTAGTTGATTCCAACTCTTAGTGACCCTATAGGACAGAGTAGAACTGCCCCATACGGTTTCCAAGGAGTGTCTGGTGGATTTGAACTGCAGGCCTTTTGGTTAGCAGCAGTAACTCTTAACTACTATGCCACTAGGATTCCTTAATAGTATCCCCTTTTTCGCTCTTCCTCTCCTAATCTGTTCTTCACCCAACAGAGAGATTTACCTGCTTAAAAACCTTTAGTGACAGCCCAGTGTGCATTGAACAATAGGATCTAGGTTCCTTACAGATGACCACAAAACCCTGTATGATATAAAGAATGCTCCCTCCACCACTACCTCACTCCTAATTCACTATCATTTAACTCTGATCTCTATCCAATATTATTTTGTTTGTAGCAGTGAAGTATCTTGATTAAAAATTACATTTTCAATTCTTTCTTGAAGGTAAATCTGAATGTGTGATACAGTTTTCAACAATGAGATGTAAGTAGAAATCACCGAAGTTGCCTTCTAGGAAAGCTATTTGGAAGAGGGAAGTTTCAGCTTGCAGATGCCTCTTGCCCTTTGCTTGTCATCTTTCCTGCTTGCAATGGAGCTGAAATGTTGAAGGTAAAGCAGCCATCTGCTGGCCACGAGAAGATATGCAATAGGAAATAAACCATATTCTAAAGATGATGAGTAGAAAGAGAGAAACCTGTGTCCCTGGTAATTTGTTTAGTCAAGCACTGCAACTGCTGGGGAATGCCTACCTCTGGATTCTTGTTAAACTAGAAAAATAAATCCATTACTTATTTAAGCCACTATGTCCACTTTTCTGTTATTTTGAGCCAAATGCAATCTGTAATGGTTACAACAGGCCATGTGACTGTTTCTGGCCTGAATTCCTTCCAGATGGGTGGTTGGCTTATCTTTTTGGAGGTAGGTACAACTTGAGAGCAGTACCGTTTCCCATCAAATTTTTAGTCAACAAGACATGACCTAGTATAGGTTTCTTAGGTACAGGTTGGCTCATCTCCAGCTTTCCCTGCTTTGTTCTCTGATGTAATGAACTAATTAGGTATATATAAAAAATTAAATTCCCAGCCTGCCTTCCTACAGGTGCTCACTGTAACTCCAGCTCCATCTTTATCAATATATTTGGGGTACTGTAACTCCCAGGATGCCTTATTCCATTGCCAGTTCCCTTCTCTCCCTGCCATGTCGTTTTCTGGGAGTTTCAGTCTCTGAGTGAATGTAAAAAGATGGAGAAAGGATGGAGAGGAACAGTATACAGGCTGTTGCAGAAAACAGCACCTGTGCAGAGAAGGGATGCTTGCCTGATTCTCTGGCTGGCTCACACGTTAAAATCTCTCAACTGCAAGGCAGGCAGTAGATGAGTCGAGCTGCTTATTTTACCTCAAAGGATGCAGTCATGAGTGACTTCACTGTTCCATGGGGTGAAGCATAAATGCTTCATTGATTCACCCCCCCCATTCTAGCTTCTCTACCCTCATGTTTATGAGATATCCCTAGATTCTAAGTTTTGTTGCTCTTGTGAGTCCTTTTACCCCTTCTGTATCTTCAAGGATGTTTTGTTCATAAATCAGAAGAAAAGTAATTAAATTAAAAAAATATATTGAATGTATATTTTCAACAAGGTTCCGATGAGGATAGGATGTGAAGTCTGACTTTAAGGAATTTTCACTTTAGTAAAAACCAAGACCAAATCCTTTGCCGTCGAGTCAATTCCGACTCACATCGACGCTGTAGGCTAGAGTAGAACTGCCCCACAGGGTTTCCAAGGAGCAGCTGGTGGATTCCAACTGCCAACCTTTTGGTTAGCAGCTGAGCTCTTTAGTAGGGAATATATAATATGAGCCCTGGTGGCACCGTGGTTAAGAGCTCAGCTACTAACCAAAAGTCGGCAGTTTGAATCCACCAGCAGCTCCTTGGAAACTCTATGGGACTGTTCTACTCTGTCCTATAGGGTCACTATGAGTAGGGATTGACTCAATGACAATGGGTTTGGTTTTTTTTTTTTTTTTTTTGTATTTAATATGAACACATACAATGTTGAACAACAGTAATGAAGGTTAATACATTCTCAGAATAAAACAGAAGGAAAGACACTGCAGCTGTGCATAATTAATAATCACATAATTGATCAAATGATTAAAAAATTGCTATAGGAATTCAGATGAGGGAAAGGCCTGTCAGAAAACTAGGTAGGAAATTGAGTTTTAACTGGTCTTTTAAAGCAGAATAGAATTTTAATAGGCATAAAAAAGGATATACATCTGATTCCCACTTCTTTTCCAGGTCAGGTTGAACATAGCAGAAACATCATCACAAAGGCCGGCAACAGGGTAGGGTTTCAGGGCTTAGGGTCTATAATACAGAGTGTGGCTCAGAATGGCCAAACTTCAGCTTTGGTATCAGACATCTTTGGGTTCACACCTCAGTTCCATCATTTATTTGTTGGTGTGAGGATTGAATGAAATTGTCCATGTTATAACATTTAGCACAGTGCCAAGTATATAGGAGATGCCTCATCAGTGGTAAATATTTGTATTATTGTAATACAAGAGGTAATTGTGAGTTGTAGCTGAGGATAGAGACTAGCAAGAATTATTGCAGGAACAGTATCAAACATCAAAGAAGATTTGTCTAAGAATCAGAAGCTGAAATAAAAAATAGACTGAGAAATAGAGTTCAAGGTGGTTTAATCCATATGGTTTAGAATGTAGATGGGTGTTGGGAGCCCATGTGTACAAAAGTGATGGTCAGATGTCAGAAGATCATGCTTATTAGTTGTTGTTAGTAACCGTCAAATAGGCTCCAACTCATGGTGAACTTATGTATGACAGAATGAAATGTTTCCTGATCCTGAACCATCCTCATGATCACTGGCATGTTTGAGTCCATTATTGTGGCTATTCTATAATGCCTTCCAACCTAAGAGGCTCATATTCTAGCACTATATCGAACAATATTCTTGTGATCCATAATGTTTTCATTTGCTGATTTTGGGAAATAGATTTCCAGGTCTTTTTTCCTGTTCTTAGTCTGGCACATAGGCGAGCTTAAAGGTACAGAGCCAGGCTTGCCAGAGGACTTTATGCAAATGGGTAAGATATAACTATAACAGTAATTTTCTACAATTTGTTGAATATTTCCTATATACACAGACATCATACTTTGCAGTTTACATACATTATCTCCTTTTATCTTCATAACAGCTCTTTAGGTAACTGGTATTTTTATATTCATTTTAAAGTGTGGATAGGCAGCCTCAAAGTCTTTAAGGAACTTGCCCGAGTAACATAGTGAGTAAGAGGCAGAGCTAGGATTTTTTCCCAGGTCTGTACAACAGTGAGTTCATAGTTGTAATCACTAAGCTCAGATTTACTCCCATGGAGTAGCAAAGCACTATGAAGGTAACCGCTATGTGGATTTACTTGAGGCATGATTTATACCTGGCTTTATACTGTTTGGGTGCCCCTGGGTGGCAGAGATGGTTAAGTGCTTAGATTTTAACCAAAAGCTTGGAGGTTCGAGTCCACCCAGAGATGTCTCAAAAGAAAGGCTTGGCCATCTACTTCTGGAAAATCAGAAACTGAAAACCCTGTGGAGCACAGTTCTCTTCTGACACACATCAGGTTGCCATGAGTGGGAATCACGGCAACTGCTTTTTTTATGCTGCCTAAAAATAATTCTAATCCATGCTGGAGTAATATTTTGCTAGTGAAAATAATGAACTTGCACCATAATCATAACTAGCAAACAAGGGCGTTATAACCTCTCTCTTGACACTGACCACTGACTATTCTGATTGAACCTGGAGGGCCCACTTCAGGGACAGATGCTTGCCACATTTCCCCATGACTGACCCTTTCATTCGTCATTGGAGAATTATGTGCCACAGGGGTACTAATTAGTGTCTCTGGGAATCAACAATAGATAAAGTTCTCCAAAGTATCATTTATGGAAATAACTTCCTGAATATATGAAAGGGCTATTTCTATTTAAAAACCTTATTCTCACCTAGCAGAGAGGATATGGAAAAATGGAAGGTATCATTCTAAAAGGAGACATGAGTTTTGCAGTTATCTGAAAAATTTAGTTTTTATGGTCCTCAGTTGCATGTAAAGAAGATTGGGTTAGATGTCCCTAAAGCAGCCACTGCTAGCTCAAATGTCAGGTAAGTAACATAAACCAGTGAAATGGGCCTGCTTGGGACTGTTGAGAAGTAGGGGGCACTTTCCCATCTGGATAGAGCAACAGCTACTTTACTTCAGCTGATTATTGCCTGTTCTTTGGAGTAGCCAACCCCATGTTGCCAGATTTTCTGACTTTTTGAGAGAGGTCCCAAGTACAGATTTTTATGTGAAAGATTATGATGCTACACTGACAGCCCAATGCAGAAGGAAGAAGGAACAAACGCTGTCTGGGCCGAGTAAAGCACATCTTTAGGTCAAATTCAACATGCAAGTCCAGCGATCTCTGAGATTCCTTCAATCTCTGTTTCTAAGTAGGTTTTTGTTCTTCACGTGGACCTGTCTTCTCGCCATAAAGAAGCACAGCTTCTGATTTGGTAAAGATGTTCCAGGAAAGAAACTGTGAGGCACTGAGAGGAGGATGTTTTTGTGGTTTTGTATGTGTGTGTGTGTTTCTTTTGTTATGGGAGGTTGCATGTCAGTGGAAGAGGAAATGCAAATTCCAACAAAATTTAAATGTCTTCCAATTGAGTCAAATTAGTAAGAATGTCTAGTACACAATAAGTAAGTAGATGACTAGTTAAGTCTAAGTTGATGTAAGTTTTGTGTAATATTGTGAACTGCTAGAAAGCATCGTTTCTCTCTCTTTTTTTTTTTTATTGTGCTTCAAGTGAAAGTTTGCAATTCAAGTTAGTTCTCATACAAAAATTCACACATATGTTGTTATGTGACCCTAGTTGCTCTCCCTATAATGTGACAGCACACTCTTCCTTTCCACCCCAGACTTCCTGTGTCCATTCAACCAGCTTGTGACCCTCTCTGTCTTCTCATCTCGCCTCTGGACAGGAGCTGCCCATTTAGTCTCTTGTATCTACTTGAGCTAAGAAGCACACTCCTCACGAATATCACTTTATGTCCCATAGTCCAGTGTAATCTTTGTCTGAAGAGTTGGCCTTGGGAATGGTTTTAGTTTTGGGCTAACAGAGAGTCCAGGGGCCATATCTTCTGGGGTCCCTCCAGTCTCAATCAAACCATTAAGTCTAGTCTTTTTACTAGAATTTGAGTTCTGCACCCTACTTTTCTCCTGCTTCATCAGGGACTCTCTGTTGTGTTCCCTGTCAAGGCAGTCATTGGTGGTAGCCAGGCACCATCTTGTTCTTCTGGTCTCAGGCTAATGGAGTCTCTGGTTTATGTGGCCCTTTCTGTCTCTTGGGCTCATACTTTCCTTGTGTCTTCGGTGGTCTTCATTCTCCTTTGCTCCAGGTGGGCTGGGACCAACTGATGCATCTTAGATGGCTGTTGGCTAGCTTTTAAGACCCCAGAAGCCACTCACCAAAGTGAGATGCAGAACATTTTCTTAATACACTTTGTTATGCCAATTGACCTAGATGTCCCCTGAAAGCATGGTCCCCAGACCCCTGCCCCTGCTACTCTGTCCCATGAAGTGTTTGATTGTATTCAGGAAACTTCTTGGCTTTTAATTTAGTCCACTTGTGCTGACTTCCCCTGTAGTGTGTGTTGTCCTTCCCTTCACCTAAGATAATTCTTGTCTACTGTCTAGTTCGTGCATTTCTCTTTTTTAAAGGCCCGGTGTGATTCTTTTTATAAGATTTAGAAGTATTCTGCTTTACTTAAATACAAAGTAACTTCTCACCAAGTTTTTAGAAATATTTCACATACCCCACAAAAGTTACATCATGGATACCCTAGAATAAACAGAGTAATATTTTTAACTTGGTGACAGGAGACACCATTTCCATAGGCAATCACAATTTTTTTTTAGTGTTGTTTAAAAGGCAGCAAACATTTGTTAATTTATAATAATACGAGAGTCTAAACTTGAAATTAAACGTAAATGAGAAAATCTGAATAAGAAAATTCATATTTAGCTGCATAATAAAATCTGTTTTGACACTATCAGTAAAATGTGGCAGGAACAACATTTCTGAATTTATAACTAACGATTGTCCTCTCCTGACTTGCTGCATTATGCCCTCACTTCTGAACAGTTAGTCGGTGAAAGAACTTTAAGAGATTACAAACTCAAATGCCTTCACAACAAAGCAGGTAACATAAATTGATGAAGCATTTCTAAGTGAAAGCTTTCAGATTCAAAATTTTAAAAATATCATGCCAACCAAACAAAAAATATCAGTGGGCTAATTTAGGTCAGTAGCCTAGCCATTTGTAACTCTTGCGTTAGAACCCATTAGCCCAGCCTCACTACAGCGTGCAGATAGTGTACGTGGAGCCAATATTGACCTCAGTGGGGAAAACCTCTCTAAACAGACCCAAGAGCATAGGTGAAAGGAAGAATATCAGAGTCCTTGGTACACCTTAGGGATCTTGGAAAGTATTGATCCTCCAAGACTGGTTTTAGTTAACCAGTCAGGCAGGAGATGGGGGATTCAGAGTTAGGAAGGGCAGTGTGCATGGGGAGACTCTTAGTATCACAGTGCAATAGTGCAAAACAGTTCTTTTTAACGCATCTGAATCTGATCTGGGTTTCCTTGTCCATTCTCATAGTGAGGCTACTGTCCAATTAACCACACGAGAAAAATAGAAATTGTAAGGTCTCAACAGAGCCTGTTTGGTGCATGATCAAGTAATCAGAAAGATGTAAGAAATATCTTGCCTTAACCACAGCTAAATCTTTAAACTTGTTAACTGACTAGTTAATTTCAATACCTGGTTGTTACTGTATTTTGGTCCTAGTAGATCTGTGATGGAGTCCTGGTGGCGCAGTGGTTAAGAGCTTGGCTGCTAATCAAAAGGTCGGCAGTTCGAATTCTACATTCACTCCTTGGAAACCCCATGGGGCAGTTCTACTCTGTCCTATAGGGTCACTATGAGTTGGAATCGACTCGATGACGCCCAACAACAGGTCTATGCAATATGAGTAAATTACTTTAAAAAAATTTTTTTTTTCCTTTCTTTCTGTCTTTCTTTTCTCTTATTTTTAACTGAATGGATGGAGTAATTTCTTTCTTTCTGCCTTTCTTTTGTCTTGTTTTAAACTGAATGTTAAAAGCAACTCATTCTGAGCTGAGCCTATGTCTCTGACCTCTCCTTCATGGTTGGTGTTATCACCTTTGTTTTAGTGAGGGTATACATTAGTACTGCTGGCCAGCAACGTATTTTAAGGGCAATGTTGACCTGTTCCCCTTAAAGGGACAAGAATAATACTAATGATAGGGACTGCTTTGGTAGGTTTGTAAATTAGATCATTTTCTACTTTGGAGACACATACAGGGACACACACAGAAGTAGGGTTGAGTCGGTGACCGCTCAGCAATCAGGTGAATATTAATAAAGGGGACCTCAAGACGCACTGTTAAAGTAACATTTCCTGGGCTCTATAAGGTAACAAGCCTAGAAGACACTAGAGTGAAAGTAATAATAATAATGTTCCCTTTAATATTGAGAATTAGATCCCACATGGAGTTAGTGATGAGAATTATAAAGATGCCATGTTAATAATCTAACAGTAAATGCTAACTCAGCATTTTCAAGACAAAAAATATGTTTTCTTTCTTTTTCTTTGCCTGTTTATTTTTTTCTTTCTGCCATAATATTAAAAGCATGGAGGTTAAGGATAACATATCCAGGAATGTAAACTTGTTTCCTATGTATTTCATCTGGTGCTGTTGGCATTAGCTCTGCCAATAATTCATGGTAAAAGAGGAAGTTGGCGTGAAAGGTTACCCATTGTCAGGCTGTGATCAATAGGTAAGATGTATGATCAGGTATCAGCCAGATTCATTTTCTCATGGATTTTAAAAACAGTGATAGTTATACTCGCTTTGCCTAACCTGAAGGACGCTTATTTGTTCATTAACATTTCGCTGCTGATTTTTAAATATGCCTTGGATACATTCTGGTGATCTGGCAGTGAGCCACTAAGATTTGCCCCTATGTTTTCATGTTAGAGTTTATATTAGAGCCAACAAAACTGTCACTTTGTTTTCCTGTCTTCCTATATTGGGTCACTTTGTGCTACACGATATGATCTAAGACAATTCAATGCAAGGAGACACATGTCCCTTCGTATTGGAAATGTGAAGCCTGCAGCTTTCTTTTGCCCTGTGGGAAAGAAAGCAGGTCAGGTGCCCAACAGTAGCCAAGGAAGTTGAGTCTCATCACTGTTCCTCTTCCTCCGCAGAGATAATGTGAAAGTGTGAGGGAAGAACAGCACTGGTTTCTTCATGAAGGGATTAAAAGCACCAGCTTTTTAGTCTTTTATGTTTACTGTATTGCGGAAGGGCACTTGCATAAAAAAGCAAGACTACTATTCCTAAACATTTTCAAACACATTCTTAATTTAGCGTCATTCTGAAACCCCAGCAAACATTTTCGTTAATTGAAATAACCTCCTAAGGGGTAATAAAAATAAAAGATTGGTAGTCAGTTACCTTCTTTGTTTGATTTAGGAAGTAAAAGTATCTGATTTATTTCCTTTTGATCTTCAGAGTTTCCTGTCAGACCTCTAAAAATTTTGGTACCTAAAGTCTCAAATTTGGTTTTGTTTCATTTTATGTTATTTTTAATTTTACCCACTTACTGGCGTATAAAATAATTTGAACATAAACTAATGAGTTGTCTGTGATAGCAAATGTATTTTTGTAATCAAAGGTATTTGCACATGGAAATATGTACCAGATATAAAGTTGACTAGGGTGGCTACCAGAAACATGCTAGTACTTCTTTAAAAAAAGGGGGAGGGGGATGCATTGAAATAAGAAGAAGAAGGAAGAGGAGAAGGAGGAGGACAGGAAGAAGAAAGAGATAGAATAATGTAACTGAAATCTCTTTGGAATGTTTCGTTTTCCCTCAAAGGTTCTATTTTTATTTTTTCTTTAGCACATCCTTCAACCTGCTTAACACTTCATATCTATATCCTGTTACAGCTCAAATCCTGTACCTCTCCCCAGTAACCTCATTGCCACTGCATTGGAAATGACTGGGAATTTTAAAGTCCATCACCTCAAAGGAGACCCTTCCAAGGTTACACATGAAGAAGATGGCATTATTTCTGGGAGAGGCTCATGGCCCTGTATTTGCTAAATACTTGCAACATGCATTAATGCAAAAAATAATGCCTTGTCCTTATAAGTTATTGTTTGGAGATGGAGCTGCTTATCAGTTTTTAATATGCTTTTTGAAAACTGACACGTACTTTACCCACATCTCTTTAGGAACACAGCGACTCAAAGGCTGGATAAAATACTTTCATGCTTCCCAACACAAACCTGAGAGGGTAATTAAACAGATGGTAACAATAAACCGAATCTGAACACATCAGGGACTGAAGTCCCTTATTAAAACTTACACACTGAAGGGAAAGGAAAATCAAAACACAAAAACCCAAATACTCTGGGGAACTGTTTTAGCAGCCAACACCTTTATGTCTGCTTTGACCTTGGGAGCAGAGGCTAATCAGCCATTTAGGAATCGGTTTTCTACCACCTAGGAAAGGGCAAGCTAAAGGTTTCCTCACACTTCAAGGAGCAGGAATGCAGAGTAGATTGTACACCTATAAAGGAATGTAACTGTTCCTCAGGATTGTCTTCGGAGACATCAGATTTAGACACACAGTTTTTGTAACTTTAAATCCACCACTGCCACCCACCTCCCCAAACATCAATAACTCTAAGCTGGAGCCTCATTCGTAAAGCACAAAGTCATTTTCTTCTGCCTGTGTCCCAAAAGTAGCTATCTTAGATTTCTGGGATGACAAAGGTATTTCGAATCTTTTCAGCCTCCTTCTTGGCAGTAGAATGATCTCCTGATTATCTGTTATTCCATCCTTGAATCATATTAGAATTCTACTCATTTCTCTTAACACGGTCAACTTATCCTTAGAAGTATTGAGGAAATCTTGATAATTCAGGTTGTAAATATATATATGTGGTCATTTTCCTTGGAATATAAAATTAAGTTGGAGCCCTGATGGCGCAGTGGTTAAGAGCTTGGCTGCTAACCGAAAGGTCAGCAGTTCGAATCCACCAGCCACTCCTTGGAACCGTATAGGGCAGTTCTACTCTGTCCTACAGGGCCATTATGAATCAGAACTGACTCAATGACAAAGGACTTTTTAGAATATATATATATATATATATAGAGAGAGAGAGAGAGAGAGAGAGGGTAGTGGGTGGAAAGAGGGAGAGAGAGAAAGGAAGAGAGACACACAGAGAGGAGCCGCTAGATAGAAGCAAGAAAGGAGCTAGTTATTGTGGGGGATGCAAAAATGCTATTGCACCCCCCCACATGCAAAGATGCTATTGTGCCATCACATAAGGCACTTACAACCTAGGGGACAGAGTCAATGTCGTTGTTCTTCTGTGTCTCGACCTGCTTGCCAGGTTCTTTGAGTGTGGACAGAGTGCCAATTATGAGAAATATTCATCATCAGTAGAACAATGAAGTTAGCTTAACTAAGTGCTAGCGAGCAAAGGACAACGTTCAACCTACTGTGATTCTAAGAATAATCATGGTTATAAGAATGATGCATTAAAGGACATTTTTGAAAACTGAGGAAGACATTAAAATGTGAAAATGTAAGAGGTATAGACAATCGTAAATCCAGTGGTAATTATCACTTTCCAGCTTCCATTTTTCCTGTTTGTGAGTCCACATCCCCAGATAACACTCTCCAATTCTAATTTTTTGGGTTTTTATACTTAATAAGTGTTAAAAGAATATTCTCGTCTTCTAATACAATCATACCTAAAAGGCCACACATCACGTGGGGATGGGTCCAAAGTTATTTTAAGGCTGAAGAGTATTATATGAATTAAGTAGGAGATGCTGCAAATAATTTAGTGATTATGAACATCAGGGGACCTGAGATTTTGATTCATCAGTAATTCTCCTTTATGTCTGCACTAAGATGTGAAAATGAGACCTCTGGCTTTAACTGGGTATTTCAGAGTCTGTACATGCTGGAGCAGAATCTATTTTACCTGTAATCTCTAGTACTGCTCTGCCCCCTTGTGCTGTTGCAGTGAACTCAACAGAGGAACAGTTTGCCTTAATCTTTGAACATGAACTACAGAAAAACCCCACTGTCACTTCTCACTTTTCTGGCAAGTTCAAGGTCGGTGTCTAGCTATTTTCAGCTCATCTCTTCTTGATCCATGCAGAGAAATGACAAGGTAACGTGATTCGGGGTCAGCTGTATTACAGGAACCGTTACACAAATGGAGAAAGTGAAAATCAATCCTATGCTGACAGTGACTTCGGGATAATCAACTCTCACTGGATGCCGCTGTCAGCTCGCCTGCATCAAACACCGTGTGACTTCTGTCAGATCTTTTTAATAAAACTATATTCTCACTTTCAGCAACCTAAATAAATATTTCACTTGCGCTGAAATCTGTAGACCACTTTAGCCCTCTAGATTTGTAAACTCTCTCAATATTTGCTTGAAGATTTTCATGAGTGATATCATTATTGCCTGGTTTGTTACTGACCTGAGATGGAAGGCGTTGCTGTAAACGTACCATTCTTTGTGTCATCTATGTGTGGTTTCCTACAGACTGCTGCATCTCCTCCATTAGACTCAACACTGCACTCTCAGTACCTCTCGCCAGATCATCTTGAATCTAACTCCTCTCTCCTCCTTTTTGGTAACAGAACACCTTCATCGATCATTTCTTGTTGGAGGATTAGGCTTCTTCCTCCTTTTTAGTTGTTTGACTGTCGCTTTCCTTTTTATATCCGTATTTTCTGCCGGCACGTTTTCCCCTCGTACAGAATCGGGAGCAGAGTGTTTAACAAGATGTTCCACGTTCGCAGCGTTCCCGCTGAAAACACCTGATATGTCCGTTTAGGGAAGGAGCTGAGAGGTCTTTTATCCCACCCACCTTGTGCTCCCTTGAAACATGAGGCATTAGCAGTGCTCGACTGAAGAACGGTTTACCATAATATTAGTTGTCAGTAAATTCAAAGATGGAACTCCTAAAGCTATAAAATGGATTAGAAGCAATTTAAAAAAGAATTAACAAACTAGAGTAAGAGTACACTGTCAACAAACAAATGCTCCATCATAGGACTGTAATTTGGAATTTTAATTACCCCTCTGCTTTTGTAACAAAACAATGTCTGAACTGGCAGCGATTTGAATCTCTCACAGGTCATTGAGCATTCTAGTTAATTACTCTATGAATAGCCTGTTTTTCTCCCCTCTGGAAACACGTTTCTAATGGCAGTCAAGGTCTGACAAATGTGTCATCTACATAATTAGCTAGGAAGCAACACAAAACATTAAACATGCTTTGTGCCGACAACTATCAAAACATTTCATTTGTTGTCAATTATTCATTACTTTGTAGGTTCTGAAGGGGTTGTTATTATGGAAATAAGTCTAGACGCTAACAAGGTTAGAGTTTTGGATTCAAATTAGTAATCAGAGGACTAACTTTAAAAAAAATGTATCTCATGTACATTCAGCGCCATGTTCAATCAGGAGGAGATTATAAACAAATTTAGCTCTGCTCAAGTTAAAATGGAAACGCACAGCAACGTACGCGAATTTGATAGCCCTGGCTCATTCTTTGAGGCCGAGAGACTAGACGCTGGCATCGTAAACTTTCTGAGCCTTTGGCAAGTCCAATTTGTACTTGGTAAACAGAGTTAAAGATTTTCACAGTATGAGATGACATAGGATGGCAAGAACAAGGAAAGAAATCTCTGGTGGTTTTTTGACTGGTCTTTCCCCCCCGCCAGGCGCATATTGTATGAAAGTCAAAACTCTAGGTAATAAACTTTTTTGTCTGCTGTACAGCCTGATTGCAAACTAGTTATCTTAGGTAACCTGTGAATTTGATATGATGCCTTTCTTTTTTTTTTTTGAGCTGTTTCTGAAATCTTGTTTCTTTTATTATCATTTTAATATTGTATATAAAGCCAAGTGTTGTGTTGAAAGCAGCACTCCTAATGTATATAGAGGATGTAAAAAGATTTCTGAACGAAATTGACCTTTCAGTGGTGAAGAAAATTGCAGTAGAAGACACATTATTGCATAGTCATATCTGAGGCTTGGATCTACAGAGAGTCTCACTCCACTGTCCTCCAGCTCTTCCTTATAAACCAAAATGGCTTACAAATGTCATCCATAATAGTCCAATGAAGATTAGGAACAAAACGCTGTCCTTACATTGATGAGATAAGAAAGACTTAACTGCAGAATGCAGTGTGTAAGAACTGCTCATAAGGCTTGTTCTTGAATCAGAAAAATAGAATTCAGACTATATTTGTGTGTGTCTAGGATGTAATTGAGATGATCAGTTTATTTTCCACATAATGTTGGATCAGATGCCTGTGCTACAGAGCTAGATAAAAAGAAAAGAAAGAAAACAAATCCCATCAGGAGAAATCAAGAAGACCCGTTATCTACAGGGTGTGCAAAATATATCGGGAAATAATTCTACCCTGAGTGTTGAGGATGCCCAGTTAATAAAAAAAGATCAGCCACTCGCTAAGAGAAAATAATTGTCTGTATCTATAGCCTTCAAAGCAAAAAGGCAACTAACTGCATCTTACACGAAATAGGACACATTAAAATAAGCTTTAATAATCTTTATGCAGAAGGAAACTAATCCATTTTCAGATCATACGATCCACAGCAATAAAAGGAAATCATCAAACTAAAAACAATTTTAGAAATGGCTGCAGACTCTCATTTAATTAACATGCAACAGATCATATATTTATGAGGAAGTCAAAATATTTAGGAAGCCTATAATCCTGTAAGCCTTAATGTGGTATCAAAACAACAAATAAATGCGAAGTGTTACTGTTACACATGCCTGCCTGATCAATGATTTTCACATATTGATCTATAAACGGAGTTGACAGTCTGTGTTGGCTGCACATTTTCCAAGCAGCGCTATTTTTGTACAAAACCAATACGGGCAATTACCTTTGTTTGAGATGCCAAGTCTTATCAATTAAATGTGATTTAGTGTCATTTTAATTAAATATCAGGATCCACTTCAGGACAGTTTATACAAACAAAACCTCAAACTCAACTATAAGCTTGCTTTGAAGTAAACGTGGACAAGCTCTACAATCTCACAATATTTCTCAAAAACTCTGCTAAACAGAAGGCTTATATTTTTAGTAGCAATTTTTATGTCTGCCTTTTTGGCTAGCCACAGCTTTGGCAAGTATCCTATAATCACAGAAGTAAGAAACAAAAGACAATTGTTTCCTCTTTTTCCTGATAATGTATTTAAAAGAAAATTAAACCAACACAGTCTGATAATGGAAGCAAAAGAAGTCTTGAATGCTAACGTTTAGGAATGGCTCAACCTAAGTCTTTATCTGAACACCAATAAAAAGATATGTCCCTGTTCTTGATGGCCATGAATGAAGAAATGCACTTCTGCAGGGTTTACAAGATGGAAACAGTTAATATTCATACATGTTGCTGCTTAAGATACCAGCATTTAATGCCGCAACAGCTCCCACTTTTAAACCCTATGTCTGCAGTTTACTGATTTGGGCTATTCAAACTCTTCATTAATATCTATTCTAAACTGTCTAGTAGAATACAACATTCTTCTTAAAAATAACATCAAAGCCACATTAAACCTTTTGCATTAGTCAGTTGCTGGGTTGCACATTAGCCTTTTTAACCTTTAAAGAGGCACATTTCACTTGCCCCCACTTATTTTCACTAAGCCGTCTGCTTCTCTGGTTTGCACGTTGGAATAAATAAGCAGCCCACCTTTAAGAGATCTCACTCTGGTGCTTGGGAAGAGACAAAAAATCGCTGAGACCAAGGAGTGTTTCTTCCCTACCAAGTAAACATCTCCAGATCGCTCTTGTGAATGAGCAATTTTGTTGCTAACCATGTCTACCCAAGTCTAAACTTCCCACCTCTACAATACTTCCCACGCAGCAAAATAGCCTCTTTGAATTTTGAAAAGGCTTTGATCTTATTAACCAAATAAAAATGATTATTTGGTGTCTAAAGAAAATGGTTTGTACCATCAATAAAATACGATTGGAGTATCAATACTTGCTTTACGGTATAATCTCCCTGAGGCATTTAGACAATCAAAATCTTTAATTTAACAAGTAAATTCACTTGTGTGTCCAGAGTTTAAGGACAAATTCATGTTTATATTGGAATTTCAAAACACTCCTCTAATTAAAGTCCAAGAATATAGGCTCATGTGATACAGACAGGGTAATTTTATATTATGCTCCGAGTTCACAGTCATATTAAAATACTTTTAGTTGAGCAAAATAAAAGAATGGAATTTATAAGTTAATGACAAAATTATATAGTTGATTTGACCCCAGAACATGTTATTGTTTTTGTAATGAATTAATGAATTTTGTAATGAATTTAATCACTGTTAATATAATCACCAGATCCTTGTGTTGCTATATACCCTAGTAAGTCCATATCATATCCACATAATTGTTATACTGGTGAACAAGTGATAGTATATACAACGTATATGAAATAGCCTGCATAACATGCATATATATGGTCTCTAAGTACGCTTAATTTTTTTCCAGGCATTAAATGTGTCTCTGTTACAACAAACCATGCCACATGTGAACATTTACACACCTTCTTAATATACATCTCCTCCCACTTCTCGTAAGTTCAAAGTCCCCCCCCCTTGACCTTGCCCTACCCCCTCGGCTTCTAAAAATTCAAATCCTTAGTTTAGCTTCAGTAGAAAACTTTAACAGGCTTGTTTGAACAAATATGTCAAAATACTTTACATTCTGTCAGTATCTAGTCAGAAAATTGTGCATGGAAAAAAGAGATGAAAAGAACTGAGACAGAAAGAAAATTAGTGCCATGGCAAGCTTTCAATACAGTATCTCTGAGCCAAGTTTTCTCGGTGAAATGACATATCCTCACTAAAATACCCCTTTTATATAATTATGCACTGAGCGCATATCACGAAAAGTAAGTTTTATTTTTGTTCCTTATCGAGGAATACATATTGCCCAGGCTAAGAATGCAGAAACAAAAGCTGGGATAATTATAGCTAATTTAACTTCGGAAAACTCTTATTCTCTAACAGTCCAGTATACAACCCCCCAAACTAAAGTTATGTAACAAGGTAATATCAGCAATGAGAAACTGCATGATCAAATCCTGCCCAAAAGTGAAAAATGCTAATTTTGTCTCATTTAGCAGCTGGATACAGAAATGCTCATTAGTTTTAAGAGGGTTAATCCTTTTAACTTTTGCATATTGATATGCCAATTATGCCTAATTGTACAAGAGGCATCAGTCAAGGTAATAGTGCATAAACACATGAAAGTTATTAAGTACATCCCAACATGTAATAAAGTAGGTGTTAATTGGTAGCTGAGTTCTGCGGGCTATTGAGGTGGATAATTCATTGAGAGATGGATCACTTGTAATTTCTCTCCATAATTCCTTTTGCAGGCTCATGCTGTGATGTTTTCATGCTTGTCAAAAACAACTGCGGCATAGTGCCTTTTGTTAAACACAGCCAATAAAATATGTTAGGCATCATTAGATATACTTAACTTTTAAACTTTTTCAAAGGTACAGTTCTTACTTGATAATCCATTATAGAGATTCCAATAATTTACTCTAACCGCTATCTCAAGTTCATAGATGAGGAACACTTTAGCTGGTTTAAAAGCAAAGTCAGGCTGGCAGTGTTATGCCTCCCAGCAGACAATAGTTTTAAATGAGAAAGTAAGTAAGGGAAAATGAATCTCTCATTAGTTATCTAAGGAAGCATTTCTCACTCGCAGCATATAATCACTGGCTTCCTAATGCTAAATTTGTCTATGACACCTGAAGAAAGAATGATTAAAATAATGTATTTCTCAAGTTCTTGAGATTGCTTGCAGGTTAATTTTGCAGTTGAAATTCGAGTAAAAAATGGGGAATAAATACAATCGGTAACATGCTACTCAGCAAGTTTTATCTCATTTAATAACTCAGTTAGGGAGCTGAATATTTCATAGGCCCCTACGATATTAACAGAACACTCAATTAATAGCTCACATGTTTCGGCAGAGTGACTGGGACTCACAGCCTGTCCCCAGCTAACCTATTTCTCACTCTTGATCTCACTGTGAGAAACAAAATAGATCTGAGGTCCAAAAGAGTGGCTAACATTGCATAAATAATTTTGTAACATCCTATGGCCTCAGCTGCAAGTTACCACCATTATGGAAGAAAATTAACCAGAGGAGACTCATTGCAATCAGCGTGTTTAGTGGCTCAGGATGCATGCAGGGGCAGGGACACAACTGGCAATAGAGTTCATCTCTAACTATTTTATTTCAAATCTTCCTAATGACACATTATCGAGACAAAATGGTTTCCTCCAAGCCTTAAATAGCCACTCCACTTCCATCATTGAAGCCTATCCAAATCAAATTGTAATTTCCAGTATCATATATTATTGGGAAATTTTAAGGAAGAGATTTTTCTTTTTTTTTTTAAGGATTTTGTTTCCCACTTTATTCTTAGCTAATTTTAGCCTCTGGCTTTTTGAAGTGATGCACTGTATTTGGAAGTACAAACACCACATGCTAGCATAACCTCATTATTTTTATGACACTGAAGCATGATAGTGGAGGCCCTTAAAATGAGTCAAAGGTGCTCTTCAGTCTAGCTCCAAATCCACTTTATCATTCTGGATTAAGCCCAGCTCTTCTCTCACAACTGGGGATATTATTATGACTGTAAGTAGGCAAGATAAAATGCATTTCAAAAACAGTTTTCTCATGCACATTAGGAAAACAAATAAAACAAGGCTAATTAGCTTTTCTCTTCAAAATTCTGTATGATAGGGAACTTAGGGTATTTGACTTACGGGTTCAGGGGCCTTCCCAATATCGGTGAGTATCATGGATTTACTTTGGCTCAGTCTGTCATGGTGGCTGTTGGCATTTTTGACTCTCATTTGCACAGCTCCTATGCCTTGGCAGGTGAAACTCAGTGGTTCCACAGAGGTATCAGAGTTTGTAGATTTCTGCATATTAAAGTGTTATCCTGATAAAATATAAAAGTCCTATGTTATTCCAAGTATACATTTTTGCATTAAAAAACTCTTAGTAGAGAACATGTGTTTATTAACTGATAAAATATAAAAATTAAAAAGAAGTCAAGGAATAGCAAGATAATTATTTTGTAGTTGTTTTTATTAATTAGGGCATCTATATATGGACAGTACTACACATGCCAGATGACTTCAAATGTTGGTAGGCAGAATATTCATTGTTCGTGTAGTTCCTAATCCCATTAAGAAACTCCCAATGGAACCCACTGATCTATTGTCTCTTCACATCCCCTCCTCCACACACTGTTACCAGCATCCTTTTTTTTGGTGAATAAAAATCTGTATGCATAAGATCAAATTTATGCAAGTAGATTGGCATTAGAGCAAAACAGGTCCCATTATCTATCAAACCTGTTGTCTTGACCTCCTTAGTAGTATGCTCTGTGCTATCCCCCACCTCCACTCAACACATCCACGGAGGGAAAATTAAAATTCTTTTATCCACTGCTTTCTGGCAACAGATGCAGATTTGATAGCTTGGTTGGACATAATATTTATAAAGAGTAAGAAGAAAGAGAAAATCGACCCAGTTGGTTTATTTGTTTGTTTTAATACGAGTCTGATTTAGACAGGGAAATTCAGCAAGGGAAAATTTTAAAGGAGCAGCAGTGAGGAAAAAATATTTTGAAGAAAGAAAACAGAACTAAACTGTGGCGGCATTGGTTGGGTGAAAGGGCAGGGCTCCCCCCAGTCTACAACACTTTTCAAATGCCCCTCTTCACAAGCTCCTCAAATGAACACGTAACCCAACTCATTAAAAATAGTAAATTTGTGATACAAACATGTCTTCCAGTCTTCTAGAAGCAGACACCATCTAGACTGAGTCTAGAAGTCTTACCTATGTAGACATTCCATAGCTGGTACTGGACATGTGTACACAAAATTGTATAAAATTGTGACCAGTCATTTAAAGGAACTATTCTAAGCCCGAAGAAGGATTACATTTTATAGAGCCAACTATATTGGTACTGCTATGTTGTTGGACAGACAATGAGATAGAGTCATTGTAACGGTCAAGTTAGACACTAAAATGATTAGAAAAGAAAGAAAGCCTTTTAATAAGTAGAAAAATGTTACTTCCTAATTGATACCATAAGGCAATTGAATAACAAAGTAGAAACGAAGTTAATATTTATTGAGTATTTACTATTTGACAGGCAATGTGCCCAGTGGTTTAATCCTTATAAAACCCTATGAGATAGACATTAAGTCAACTTTTTATAGGAGAGAAAAATGAGGATCTGAGAGACAATTAATTTTTCTAAGGACATTGGGCAGAAAGAGGTGGAAGAGTTGGTATTTTATTCCAGAAAAGGAAACCCAGATGTCTATTAACAAGTAAAACAGATAAACTAAACCCTGGTGGTGTAGCGGTTAAGAGCTACGGCTGCTAACCAAAAGGTTGGCAGTTCGAATCCACCAGGTGCTCCCTGGAAACCATATGGGGCAGTCCTACTCTGTGTTATAGGGTTGCTCGATGGCAATGGGTTTGGTTTTTAGTTTATCCACACAGTGAAATATTACTCATCAAAAAAGGAGAACGGACTATCAATACTTGCAAACAAATTCATTATGATAAGTGAAAGAAGCCAGGAAAATAAAATGTACATATTGTATGATTTTACTTACATAAAATTATAGAAAATGCAAACTAACCTACAGTGATAGACCGCTGATCAACAAATGCCTAGGAATGAGGCAAAGGGAAGAACGAATTGCACTGAGTACAAGCCAGCTTTTGGAGGTGATGGGTATATTCACTATCTTGATCGTGGTGATGGATTCACAGGTGTATACATACAGCAAAATTAATCAAATTGTACTCTTTAAATATTTTCACTTTATTGTACTTCAGTTGTATCTTGCAAAGTTGTGTTCAGAGGAAAGTCGTTTTAAGAATTCTTTAACCAATTTATTGTACTTAAAATGTCCTTTTCTATGCCTACATGAGAGACGTATTATAAAAATTTATGTCTAATTGATAATACAAGAGCCCTTTTAGTAAGTAGGAAATAAAAAATTGAACTAATAAAGAGAGTCTCAAATCCCCTTTATTCCATACAATTATAATGACAGCTAGTCTAATGAGAAGATTTTAAAATGTATTGAGTCTAGTCAACAGTATAGGCATAGGGGATCTTATCTCTATATCTAACTAAAATAAGGTCTAGATTAGGATATATATAAGGATATAACTTTAAAAAAAGTAAATATAATTGTATACGGATAATATAAATGATTATTTCTCCATATACCCCGGGTCCAATATGAGATAATGAATAAAGTTTTGGGTGTATTCTATGTATTTATTACTTACTATTCAGCCCATTAATTTTTCTTAGCCCACTAGAAATGACGTATTTCAAAATAACAAAGATACTCTATGAATCTTTGACATCTGCGACAGTTGTTGTTGTTAGCTGCTGTCGAGTTGGCTTCTGAGTCATGGAAATCACGTGCACAACTGAACAAAAGGCTGCTCGGTCCTGCACCATCCCCATGATCTGTTATAGACCTACTTACTAAAGGCATGAGTTTTCTCAAGGTATATTTCCGTGAATGAAGCAGAAATGAATGAAGAAATGAAAATTTAGGGATTCAAATTCATGGTTAACTAGCCCAGTTTAGTTGAAAGAGCCCAAGATGACTTTTAGGGGCAACACTGTCTCTGATGGTCACTTTGGGATCTTTACAACTCAGTTTCATCCTTGGGAAAAATTGATAGTGAGGGGCGGGGCAGGGCAGCCAAGAGAACTGCTGTAACCTGTAGGGACCTCATCAGCTCTGATATGCAGAAAATCTGGGAGTTCAAAAAGTATTACAGGATATTTAGGCAGATAAGCCACCATGCAAATGCTTTGATCTGAACTGATGCCCAATGGACTTGGGGGAGATCTATGATCTAACATTTAAATCTTTTCTAGGCAAATTTGGGTCTTCCTGTGAGTGCATTCAAGGCTTTGATCTTCCATACCACTCGTGTAGACGGAAACCACTATCTTTTGACCAAGTGCATTAAATCACAGTATTTACACAGCCTAGCCATATGGCATTTATAGGGCATGTTGCTTCCTCAGAGTCTGCACAAATTTCAGTGTCAAATCAAAAATTTTATTCTTGTATTGATTTCACAATCAATCCATAATTTGTCTAGTGATGTGTTACCATCAAAAGACAGATTACTTAAAAAGCCTCTTATCCAGCTTCCCCGCCTCTGTTTTCTCTGGGGCAGCATGCAGAAAGCATTTTCAAAATCTTTCTTCTTGACAAGAATAGATAAATATAAAGAAACCAATGTTCATTGGTGGTTACCAGGGAGAAGGGAGTGGAGGGCAAAGTACGCTTTAGAACTTAGAGACTTGTTACTTTTGGTGATGGGAAATGTGGCTCCCAAAGTGGAAGTAGTGAGCACAGCACAACCTTAGTAAAGAGGAGTGTCTGAACACAAATAGAAAGGTAGAGACACAATTAAAGTGAATGCTGACAGATTGTGATAAATGCAACTAATGTTAATGAACAATTTATGTGGAAATTTGTAAAAAAAAAAAGATTCATTGAGAGATGTATAATTTTGCAACAACAATAATAACAACTACAAATATGTATTTGGTTACGTAGATATACATGTATGCATAAATATGTACAGGAAGGCATATATGAATATATGGATGTACATGTATAGATGTAACTGTAGGTATATGTATATACGTGTTTAGGTGTGCTGCATATATTTTCAAATATAAAATAAAGCACATGGGGGCACAGTTATGGATACTTCCTAGACACAACCAAATGCCTCACAGGATTTGTCTACTAGGTTAGAAGGCTTAGGACAATAGTCTCATGGGACAACTCGGTCAATTTGCAAAATATAGTCCATAAAGATGATTTTCTACATCCTAGTTTGGTGAGTAGCATCTGGGGTCTGAAAAGCTTGTGAGTAGCCATCTAAGATACAACTATTGGTCTCTACTCGTCTGAAGCAAAAGAGAAAGAAGGAAATCAAAGACTCAAAGAAGAAACTAGTCTACAAAACCAATAATCTATACAAACAATTACATCACCTACAATGAGACTGGAAGAACTAGATGGTGCCCGGTTACCACTACTGACTATTCTGGCCAAAGACTCAATAGGTGGTCCTAGATAGAATGGGGGAAAAGTGTAGAACAAAACTCAAATTTCTAAAAAAAGGCCAGAGTTACTGAATCAGTAGAGATTACATGAATCCCCAAGACTATCGGCCTGAGATACTCTAAACTTGGAGCTCAAACCACTCCCAGAGGTCACCTTTCAGCCAAATGAAAGATTGGCCCATAAAATAAATAATATCACTGTGCACCTCAAAAATAATCATCTAAATGAAACCAAATGGTAAACATTTACCCTAGACCAAAGATGAAAAGGCAAGGGAAGACAGGGAAGCTAGATTAATGGAAACAGAATAAGCAGAATGGAAACAATGAGAATGCTGATATATTGTGAAAAATGTAGCCAATGTCATTGAACAATAAGGATAGAAATTGTTAAATGAGAACCTAATTTCCTGTGTAAACTTTCACTAAAAACACAATAAAATATTTTTTAAAAAATCTTCCTCCTTCAGATCTTTACATAGACTGATCTCTTTCCCTACCACAGTGTTGATGTTGTTTCTCTTAATTTCCTCATGCTTTTTTCCTCTAGCCACCACTTGTATTCCATTCTGACCATATCCTCAGCTTTTGCACTCACTGCCCTCTGCTTGTTCCCATTATTCAGCTTCCCTGGTAGTTGCACAATGACATACTCTTGATACTACTCCATAATTGTTCTCATATTTGCAAACATTTGAGGGTCTTTAATTTTTCATGGCACTGTATTTCTTTGAGGGGAATAGAGAAAAAAAAGACAAAACCTCTTCTCAAAGATTTCTACTAGCAGGGAAAAAAAAATAATAATTCAACATTTATTGAGATTCTCCTTAATGCCAGGGACTATGTTAGGATTTAGAGAGAGCTGTGTTTTTTGTTTTTGTTTTTTTTTAAACTGAGGCCCTTACAGTTTGGTGAAGGCAATAGAGACACAAATCAATAATTAAATCAGAAAAGAGTTGTGCCCATGTGGGGAGAGGCACAATAGCATCAAATCCCAGTGGAACTCGCAGGTGGAGAGAAGGAGCGTCAAGAGAAGACCATGCTGGAGCTAAATCAGGGCAGGTTGGGCATTTTGGGCAAAGGGCTCAGCAAGTTACAGAGGCAAGTATAAAAACAACTGTGATATTACAAGGTGCATGGATATCAAGGGAAGTTCAAAGGAAGTAGAAAAGATAGATTTCATGAAGGAGGTGACATTTGACATCTGTATGGGTGAGTTTGATCATCTTGCTTCCCTGGCTGAATGACTCACTAAGAGTCCTATTCCTTTCACCCCATCCAGTGCTGTTACTGTTGGGGGCTAGCATTTCAGACACTGAGGAAAAGAATGTGGGAAGAAGGCTTTCCTGGGCATAACACATAAATGTCCTCTATGAATGAATGGAGTGCAAGACAAAGAGTAGCAGGATCCACCTGCAGGACAGAGGGAGGTGTGGGAGGAAGGAGGGGGGATGAAAGGGGAAGGAAATCTGACAGGACTGAAGTGACAGCTGTGCATGTGGCCCTGGTCCTGGGAACTGCTGTGCTTGTGGGTACAGAGACGATTTACTCTCATTTGCAGCCATTCATACCAAGTAAATAGGGTTGTTTCTGGGCCAAATGTTGCAAGTGTGTATTTGGATCTCACCTACAGTCCATTCTTTACCTTCTTTTGACTTGCCATTTTCCCCTCACGTACCTCCTAGCACTGTTTTTCCTCTACCTACCCCCAAGCACCCTGTGATCTTTTTCATAATTTGGCTGCCAAAGTCTCCCATTGCATCACCTACTCAGGCCTCAACTCCTCCAGAATCAAAAGTTCTGAAATTTCCATCATCCATTCTTCTTTCCCTGTGTCTTTTAAGAACATACAACCTCTAAATTCATCTCTTAGATGTATATGTGGATGAGCGGGTAGGTGGTGGTGGAAAACGTAGACTAAACTAACACAAGATTGTAAATCATGAATCAGACTTCTCCCTAATTCTCAGAGAAGTATTTATTTGAATATCAAATTGGAAATGCTTCTGGATATGTGGGAGAAAAATTTGGGGGAAGAGCTTTGATCAGTATACTCCGTATATTCCCTTAATTCAGGGGGAGGTAGCATTTTTGACTAGGGATATTAGCATTGCATTGTAGTAAATGGTGCCCCTTGTAATTGTAATTGTGCAAGATGAATGCCCTACCATGGTGGTCTTATTTTTGAGTCTTTATGAAAGAAAGTTCTAGGGGAACAAATCCCATTGCAAAGCCAGCCCAACCTCGAGGCAAAAGAATCCCTCATACCCTAGTGTCTGTCATGACTTGGCTGCCAGCGTCTCTAGTGGCTAAGCTTCCAGGAAAATATTCATTAATTTCAGGGAATTTATTTCAGTAAAGGGATGAAGAGCTCCAATTTTATGAATTTTTCTGTATTATTATTATTCCAGGAATATTCACAGGGATAGTAAATCATATTCTGTTGTTCTACCCATGATTTCATTCCTCATTGACCCTCAATATTCTAGATTGGGTAGAACAGAATATAAAATCAATATTTGTTTATGCTTATTTCTATATAACTTGGTGACGTCAAACATTTTATTCACTACAAGTCAATTTAACTTTACGTTTTATTTGATCTTAGCACTACATGCCTAGTCAGTATTATGCTTGTTCTTCCTCTGTCATTCACTCTTTATTATTATTAATTTTATTAGAGAAAACATTGATGCCTCATGCATTTATGTGTTTACAGGAAGCAAACAGATCCTTGGTGAATGACTAATGAAAATATTGAAGACATTGGTTCATTTCATATGTGTCTAAAATATCTATTGATTTTATAAAACTCACCCAAATAAATATCCCTGAGTTAGAAATTGAAATGTAAATCACTTAAAATTGGTTTCTCAATTTCTCTAGACTTCCTGATTTTATGCGTACCAAGAGAAGAGCAAGAATAGCTTGTGATATTGCAGTAGTTCCAGTTTCAATACTATTTTAAAAACAGGAAGTTGTGATGAGAACTCCCTTCGTAAGAGCCACACACACTTTGGCTCTGCTCAGGAGGCTTGATTCAGTAGTATCCTCGGCCCAGTTTGCCAACTCACATTGTAAATACTCAAATAGGACTGAATGCAATGTTTCATCTAATCGCAAATTCCATAGCTGCTCCACCAATTATTTGTTGCACTCTCTTAATTATACTGAGGCTCTGCAGCTTGCCCTTTTGAGACAGAAAGTGTACTTTTGACACCTATTTCTTGTCAACAGTGTGAAAAGTAAAAGCATATTTTTTTTTCAAGGTAGGTAAAACTGAATAGATACCATGATATAATATCCCTGTTACAGAAAGAGAAAATTGAGGCCCAGGGAGACCAAGTGTCTTCCCCAAGGTGCCACAGACTGTGTAAGGTCATCCCAGCAGAGAACCCAGGGCCTGTATCCACAAATCATTGGTTTTTACATTGGACCAAAGTCAAGTGGAAACTGTGGATGGAAAAATAAGGTAACGAAGATTCTGAAGGGTATCTGACAGAGATCAGGGACACAAAATGTTAATAAATAAATAAAATAATCAGTTGCCAACTCATGGTGACCCCATGTGTGTCAGAATAGAATTGTGCTCCATAGAGTTTTCAATGGCTGACTTTTCAAAGTAGATTGCCAGGTCTTTCTTCTGAGGCACCTCTGGATGTATTCAAAACCTCCAACCTTTCAGTGAGCAGCCGATAATGCAGCTATATTAGGTACGTATCCTGTGGATCTTCCTGTTTAAATGTTATAAATGTTCCTGTGCTTCCTGACAGAACAATAGAAGCAAAGTAAAGTTTTGTTAGATAAATAAATGGAAAACAGACATAAATCTGGTTAATGCCAGTGTATGTAGCCCAGCAAAGCATTGCCAATAGGAAAATGTTTTTGACCAATTTTATTTTGTATTTTTAAAAATATGTATAACCCATTCTGACTATGGTTTCTAAGGGCCAATAAACTATGGATATTTCATGATATTTTAGAGACATAAGAAATGCTTTTGATACCTCCTGAGGCCAACACTAAAGTATAATTGGAGATCCATAGCTATATATGAATTTTCAAAAATCTGAATACCATAGTTCCCTTCCAGAATAAAAAAAAAATCATATTTATCTTTGTCTTAGAATTTAACAGGGTTATTTGTTTGAAGAATAGAGAAAAATCTCCTCTGAGTTTTAATTTTCTTTACGTCTGTGATGTTCTTTATAAAAATGGAAGGACTGTCTTGCCTGACAAGGGTTACTACTGAGGCTTTTGTGAGGAAAATCATCTCAGAGGCAAGCACTGAGTGTATCCCAATCAGTTCTCATTCTGTGGGTGTTAGCTTGGGTTTTCACTGTGTGACAAATGGACTATATGGTTACCCAACCACCAAGGGCCACAGTCCCTCCACCTAAAGGTAACTTCAGCGACACTATGACCCCTTCCTTTCTCAGCATATGTAGGAAGAGCTGTTTCTCCAGGTCCACTAAGAGCACATGGCAACTCAGACAAATATTGTTTCTCTGAGAAACCCATTTCTATCCCCTGGAAAGACCTTATGTTGATCTGTGGTAGAACAAGGTCTGTTTGCTCCCCTGTGGAAATGACTTGGGGCCACGGTGGCTCCAGTAATGTGTGGCACAACCTTTGCGTTACACTTTCCTGACAGGTCAGTAATTAACTTGCTTTGCAATTGTTTGTCCTCTCCACCACAGCAGCCATTTACCAAAATAACATTTTAATTTCAATTTCCTTCCAGTTCACTTTGCTTTGCTTTTCTCCCTGTGGCTTCTACATTTCTATTAAGTCTAATTTCCCCAGACCGCTTCCATAAGCTGAAAAAGTACAATAAAACTCAGTTTCAAAAATGTCAAATACAATGAAAAAAGAAGATCACAGTAAAGAAATTTGACCACAGCCACCCCATTGGGTACCATTGTCTCGGACTGGGCAGGTGTAATATGCAAGAATTGTGATAATAAGGCTTTGCATTTATTTAAATTTATAACAGGGAATCTTGGGGGTATGCTGCATTTACTTACAGTCTGGCAAGTCAGCTACACAGACACATTGTAATATAATTACGGCCATTGCATGTGGACATCCGAAATGGGGAAAAAAAGAAGTAATACGTAATTTGTAAGCAGAATAGTTCCCATCTAAAATTATGTGGAAAGTGACTTTTATCATTTTAGCTCTGGATGTTCCCTCACCATCTCATCCCCTGGGTGCCTTAGCCTCCTAGACTCCCTCCTATTGAGCACAAAGCAAGTTGTTTTACATTTCAAATATGTGTTGAGCATCTATTCTGAGAAATAGACTTACTAGGTCCCACAGGTCCTACAAAAAATATTAAGACCTCTGGTATCACCACACTCCAGTGGCCGTGTCAGACACAAGCATGCTTGCCTCAGATGGATGCATGAAGTCTGATAAGGTACAATGAAGGACAATTTCAAGGTAGTGGTGACATTTGGCCTAGATGTTGTATGAGAAGTAAGACCCCAAAAGGCAGAGAAGGGATCTCAAGAGGAGTACGGCTAAGAGCATGAGATTTAAGGAAAAGAAGAGTAAAAATCCACAGCAAATGGAAGAATGTGAGTAGCTAGGTGGGAAAGCTAGAGAGATGTTAGTTAGTTAGGGATGGATTAGGAGAACCTCATAGTTCCTGTTAAAGAATTTGGGATTTGTCTTGTAGGTCCTGGGGAGACTTCCTTGATGCCTTTGTTGAAGGCATTATCCCCACCCATAAGACTTGGTGAAAGAGGCCCACAAGAATGAATTCCCAGCCACTAAGGCTGCAAAACAAATTCTCATGCATCCATATGAGATGCTTCTCAATCTGTTGCCACAGAGATGATTCCAACTCATAGCGACCCTATAGGACAGAGTAGAGCTGCCCCACGGGGTTTCCAAGGAGCTGCTGGTGGATTCGAAATGCCAGCCTTTTGGTTAGTAGCCGAACACTTAACCACTGTGCCACCAGGGCTCTTAATTACCTTTCAATCAGAATAAATATAGCCACATCTATTTTAAAAAAGCTAATATGACAAGAGCATCTAGTCATCTAACAAGAACTTAGCCCAGAATTTTAGGAACTTCACCTCTAACATCCAGGTGCGTGTTTAATACTTCTTGTCATCAATCACGTGACTAAAAAGGCAAAAAACCTCATAGGAGCATAAAATAAAATATTCAAGGAAAAGAGTAACAAGGGTATGATTACATCTAATTAAGGATATAGAAGAAATACGAATTTAAGATTAGTTAAACTGCTTCTGAGTTTTCCTTGGTGATCAGGTAGATACTAAAAAATTCCAAAAGCAAATAGAAACAAAATGCCTGTGCCATTGTAATTAAGTTTAGGAAGCATATGAAATTTTATGACATGGCGATCTCCTTAGATACAGAGGAGAACAATAAGGAGCATAAACAATGCAATCTTTTCTCTGTTTCCTGTGTCAGTTTTGACCTAATCAAGCAAGAAATGCTGAGCCATTTTCCGCCTCTCGCATACAAGTATCAGTTAAGGGAAAACAGGGTGACTATCCTTGGGCACTGATGATGAAATGTCATTAAGGGGACAACATCAGCTGTAGAGCAAGTTGCTCAGCAGCCACCTATTAGCAAACACTGGCAAAACAAGTAGGGTCTCAGACACTCTCTGGGACCGGACTCATTCTCTTATCTTTGTTGGAAGAGTACCAGATGCAAAAAGCACATTTCAACCTGCAACTGTTTCAGTGTCCTGGGGTTTCTTGTTATATAGTGTTTTTTTCTAAAGGGTGTCACTCAGTCACAGAGCCCTTTTATCAAGCAGAACTAATCACTCATTGGCTGCAGTACACCAGCCTCCCTCTAGCTCTATCTTGGGTTAAAATATGGGGAAGACATACATTGCAAAATTAGTGCTTGATAATTATTAACAGAAATCAGTAATTGACAGTAGTCAAATATGGCTGACATTTGTTTTATTTAGCAAATCTGTTACTATATCAGATTAGTCTTTTTGTAATGTACATGTCTGGACACTCTGAATTGATTGGATTGGATTTCAATGTCAAAAGTGTTTTGACATCTGAGGACAGGACAATAATTTTGTAGTCCGTTGTTGTGAAGGACAATGAGTACACTGTTAGAATGAAATATTTTAGAATATCCGTTTTCCTCCTTGAGGTGAAGCCTCAACTATTTATGACTGAAATACATTTTAGACAACCCATGTACGTGTGTATATGTATGAGTGTATCTGTGTATAAAGTTCAATGAACCATAAAAACTGAACATGTAGGGGTAACCACACCCAGACAGGAAACACAACACTATCAGCACTCCAGAAGCCCCTATCACTACCCACCCCAAACCCCACCAAGGGTAACCATGATTGTCTTCTTAGTTTTGACTATTTTTATGACTTTATATAAATGGAAATCTATAGTAAGTACTTTTTTTATGGAGGGGAGACAGGCTTATTTCACTCAAACTTTTGTTTGTGTAATTGTAGGATCCTTCATTCTCATTGCTGTGTAAAATTCTTTTTATGGTATGCCTGTTCAAGACTTTTGCTCATATTTCAGTTAGGTGGTCTATCTTTTCCTTATTGATTTGTAGGAGTTGTTTATATATTCTGGATACAAGTTTTTTTTTAAATATATGTTCCAATAATTATCTTTTCCCTCGTATGGGTTGCTTTTTTACAGTCTCAATTATATCTTTTCATTATTAGAAGTACTTAGTATTAATATTGTCCTATTTATAATTCATTTTATTTTACAATTAGTGCCTTTTTTGTCCTTTTACAAAATCTTGCCTACTCTAGGACACAAAGCTACTCTTACGTTTTTCTCTAAAAGAGTCATTTTGTTGTTGTTTGGTTTTATTTTATTTTTTTAGAACTATGATTCATGTGGAAATAGTTTTTGTATTTGGTATGATGTAGGGATAACTTTATGCGTAATTTATATTTGTTTTAATTGGAAGGTCCCATCATCTCCCATCATTTATCCAGGTGTCTATATGAAGTGAACAGATGCTGGAGAACTCTCCCAGCCACAAGAGTTGAGAAGAACTACAGTCTGAAAGGTAATAGTAGTGTACAGTAATTAGATAGATCTCCGGTCACCACTGTGTAAAGAATGACAGAAGGGGACCCAAGATGAAGTAGGAAGATTTATCCAACAGGTGGGCAGAAAACAACAGGTCATATGACTTATGTTGAAAGTTTTTGACTGAGATTTTTAAGCCTTGTCTTTGAAGATCCTTCAATATATTACATTCACTTTATATTCTAAAATAGATCATTTTCTTTCTAGAGTAAATATAACTGAAGGCTCTTTTGAAGGTTTAGACTCCTGAAGAGCTTCAGCTGCATCAATAGGAACCTCAGTTCAAGAGTTTTTTGGGGCTTGTTGTTGTTATTAGGTGCCATCAAGCAGGCTCCAACTCATAGCGACATTATGTTTAACAGAATGAAACGTTGCCCTGTCCTGCACCATCCTCACAATCATGGCTGTGCTTGAGCCTATTGTCCCAGCCACTGTGTCAATCCATTCTGGGGGATAGATCTCCCATTTAAACAATTTTTTTTCGGCTTCTCTTTCCTCAAAGTAGAATTCCAAGAGCTTTTTTTCCAGGAAGTGGTGGGTAGAGGAGGAGATAGATGAGATATCTGCCTAACTAGGTTCCAGTTAACTGAATGCTTATATAATTTGAATTAGTTATGTAGCCAAATTACTATTTTAATTTAGGCTCCTCACAATAAGCAAAATATACGATTCAAGCTTGAGCAAATTAAAGTCAAAAGAGAATGAATAAATATTTAGAGCCTTAATATGGTTGTAAGGTTTATCTGTTTAATTAAAAAAATATTAAACATTTTTGTTCTTTCTATCTTGTCTTTAAAGAGCCCTGGTGGCACAATGGTTCAGTGCTCTGTTAGGCTGTGTCATGGATTGAATTATGTCCCCCCAAAAATGTGTGTATCCATTTGGCTGAGTCATGATTCCCAGTATTATATAATTGTGTACCATTTTGTAATCTGACGTGATTTCCTTATGTGTTGTAAATTCAATCACTATGATCTAATAAGATGGATTAGTGGCAGTTATACTGATGTGGTATACAAGATTGGATACTGTCTTAATCCAATCTCTTTTGAGATATAAAAGAGAGAAGTGAGCAGAGACACATGGGAACCTCATACCTCCAAGAAGACAGTGCTGGGAGCAGAGTGCGTCCTTTGGACCTGAGTTTCCTGGTAGAGAAGCTCCCAGACCAAGGGAAGATTGATGACACAGACCTTCCTCTAGAGCCAACAGAGAAAGCATTCCCTTGGAACTGATGCCCTGAATTTGGACTTGTAGCCTACTGGACTGTGAGAGAATTAACTTCTTATTGTTAAAGCTACCCACTTGTGGTATTTCTGTTACAGTGGCACTAGATGACTAAGACAGGCTGCCAACTGGAAAGTCTTGAGGTTTGAACCAACCACCTGGTCGGGGGTTGGGGGGGACCTGGTGATCTGCTGCTGTAAAGATTATAGCTTAGGAAATCTTATGGGGCGGTTCTACTCAGTTATACAAAGTAGTTACGAGTCAAAAGTGACTCAATGGCACAAAATAACAACAAAAAACTCTTATCTTTATTCACTTATATTCTTTGTCAGTGACTACTTCTGAGGCTATAATAGATAATAACATGTGTGATGAAATAGGTTATACAACCACACCCGAGCTGCATTTCCCCTTCTTGTATACTGGTAGAATTAGTGTGTGTGTGTGTTTAAATCTTAGTCACTACTATTACCACTACGTCAGGTATAAAATACTTTGTTTTCTTTTATTTTTCCCACAACATTACATCCACACAAGTGTGGAGATTCTGGTGCATAACCTAAATCATGTGACTTCCAAAATAACAGGTAAAGCAAGGATACTATAGTCATCGTTACTTACAAGAGTTAAACTTTTGGAGACATCTTTCAATAGGTAAAAAAGATACTATGGGGAGAGTGTTCAGCAGGAGAAAGCTTGTTCTTTCAAGTTAGGAAAATGAACCCAGTCACAAAAGCTTGACAAACTAAACAAGGAGCTAAATGAAAAAGCTATACATAAATGGATTTTTTTCATAGAATAATCTAACGTTCTAGTCAGTTTTTAAACATTTATTAGAGTTTGTTATGTATACAGGAGCCCTGGTGGTGCAGTGGTTAAGAGCTATGGCTGCTAACCAAACAGGTCAGCAGTTCGAATCCATCAGCTGCTCCTTGGAAACCCTATGAGGCAATTCTACTCTTTCCTATAGGGTTTCTGTGTGTCAGAATCCACTTGACGGCAACAGGTTTGATTTGTATTATGTACATGGCAGTAATTTGGAGGACTCCAGTTCTGTCTAGTTATTAGGATTTCCTCCTGCTTTCTTAGGAGCAGCTATAATTTCAAGAATAGGTGGAAAACCCATAGACAGCCCACCCAATTCACCCACAGACATATGTTGTTGGGCTTGAATAATGTTTTGGAACGTTCTGAATCAGTTCCTAATTGAAGAATAAGGGTTTTTACTTTAGAAGAAGGTGTATATCTGTGCGAGTTCTCTTGAAAAATCCTAAAACGTGGAAAACTACGCCAAAGCTTGCATGGTAGCAGTCAGCTAGAGATGGGCAGTTTCTACATCCTTCAGGTGGGCAAGTTCTTGCTGGCCCATGGTCCCTTCCTGACTATGTCACTCACATAGATGCCTTGACTGGTCTGGAGACATTTGTGACTATGAGTCCTGGCATCAGGTCACCTCTATGACAATTGCTCCTCTGATGTATGGGTTGATCAAAATTTCTACTGCATACTAAATCAATAGCATTTTCAGCTTCTTATTATTTTTAAATCCAAGCTAGTAGAATTAGAAATGGAAAGCAGAACAAAGAGACTGATTTAGAAAGAGTTTCATCACACGTTAACATGGTTTTATTTTTGCCTGCAATTTTTTCAACATGATGTCAAATTACAAAGAGTAGGATACTGTGCTGTGCTCTTTGCTTATTGCTAAGTAAGTTCCTCTTCCCAACCCCCATCTCTGCTGTGACCTCCTAAGCTCTTCCTATTACATTTTGGCAGATAATCATACTCTGACTTGTATTGTTCTCTGTTCTTGATTTGAGTTGTCTCTTCTACCTAAATTAACTGTGGGCTCCTTAAAGTCAGACACTATATTTGCCAGTGTTGCTCTGTTCAGTACCTAGAACATTGCAGGCTCTTGGTGTCTGTTTGCAATCCCCTGCCTCTAATTCCCTCAGCACCAGCAAAACAAACAAACAGACAAACCCATAAGCATTTTCAACAAGTTCAGGTGTGTCACCATACTTAGAATGCCTGTAATTACCAGTCCCAAGTGTTGTTGGATGCTGGTGTTTCCTCTCCACCTCTCCACATCTAGTGCTACCAAATGTTCCTGAGATACAATGCATTATGGTCAAAGGAAATCAGACCAGCCACTATTGTCTTCTTCCTCCCACCTCTGCCCCAAGTGATATTGCCTCCCGCTTCCACGCTGTCTAGTCTCCAATTTTCCTTTCAGTCTGGTTTCCCAGGCTGAACCTTCGGCTCACTTTCTTGAAGCCACACTTTTAGGTGGCCTGTAGGATAAACCTAGCTCTCCAAAGGCAGCACTGCATTTACTGATCTCCCTAGCATTTTGTCAGTCACTTGGATTCCCCACTACCTCATCTTGCTCTCTTTAATTGAAGGCCCTAATACCGACTTCTTTCAGAGTTAGAACTGAGAGTGGTGCATTCATACAACCTTCGTGTGTGGAATACTGAGTTGATTTCCCTAGGGGAAATTTTTTAAAAAACAAAACAATAATTCTTCAATTAGGTCAGCATCCTAGACCCAGGACCTCCCAATTTCATTTCCTCTTTGCCCTCCCTAGACCCATTTTGATTGACCCCGCCATATCTACATCATGGCCCAGCCATGTTACCACCTTACAACCCTCAGCACAGATTAGGTATAAAATAAAAGTGGATGAAAAGAATTCTACTTTTTTCCTCTCTTCTTGTCTCTATAGTTTCTTTTCATTTTTTTTTTTTTAATCTCAGGTCCAAGAGTCAATGGCTGCCTACCAGTTTTTGAATTGCAAGGTATGCTAAATATTAATTCTTCAAAATTAAAGGTTATTTTTGCTGAGAACACATCTTGAGCTCCTTGGAGGAAAGTTTCCATAACAACCCAAACTAGATAAACAAAGAAGAAGACAGTTTGCTCTGCTTCCCTCTCCCACACTTGGCTTTAATGTAAGGCTGTATGTAGGAAATGAAACTAACAGCAATAAATTGTTTCTGACAAGTGTCATAAACGTATCTTAATACTCAGAATTGAATTAAATCAAAATTATCCTGGAAGTATTTAATATCCTACTGAAGGAAAAAGAATGGTCATCTTTTGATTCAAGACAACCTGATGTAACAGTTACTACTACTACTACTACCCCTAGTAGTACTATACTTAACTTTTTAAAATCCATTATTACGTTCCAGGCACCAGGAAAAGTATATATATTTTTATGAGAAAACTCCACATTTTACAGATGAGGAAATTCAGGCTCAGATCGATTAAGTAGTTTTCCCAATAATGTATCTAATACCCAGCAAGTGGTGGAGTCCAGTTTTGAATTTTGGTTTTTCTGACTACCAAGACTGTGTTCTTAATATCTTTACTATCTCTATGTGGGAGAAAAAATTTCTAGACAAGAACTTGGGAGAAATTGCATCAGATATATGTTTAATCCCTGTATGTCCTCAAACAATTCCATAGTCCCATGTTTCATTGTCATCTTCTATTAAATCCATTAAAAATCTTGCTTTTCTCACTGGCTTGCTGGAATGATCAAGCAAAATATCATATGCAAAATTACTTTGAAAACTCTAAATAGACTATAAATAGATGATAGATAGTCCTATGTGTACTAATTAACTTGAACCCAACCAACACCCTGAAGACATGGAATAGGAAAAATAAAAGGGCTAAGAGAAATAGTAGGCACAGAAACAAATAAGACTCCTTTGCCATAGTTTGCCCCTGAGTGGGGCAAAAGTGAACACACTTGTCTGTTAACCAAAAGATTGGCAGTTCTCGTCCACCCAGAGGCATCTAGAAAGAAAGCCCTGGTGATCTACTTCCAAAAAAAAAAAAAAAGCCATTGAAAACCCTACAGAGGACAGCTCTACTCGTACACGTGGAGATCGACCCAATAGCAACTGGTTAAGTGGCGGTGCCATAGCTTAGACAAGACTTAATGGGTGACCAGATTAGTTACTATTACAACAAGTGAAACTGGAAAGAAGAGAATGAATGCCATTAAAACGTAGCAATTGATTGGCTGTACGGAATAAGTGATATGAAGGAGTCTAAGAAGATTCCAAGATCACTTGTTTAGATGATTTAAGGAATAGAGGTGTCATAACAGAAATTAAAAGGAGGAAGAGAAGGATTCTTCGGAGAGGTTATGAGTTTCCATATTCATTCAGTTTGAACTGCTGATGAGAAATCATGGAAGAGGTGACAATCACAAATGAAGAACAATTTTGGAAAAGAGTCTGAGGCTGAAGAAGGAAATTTAAGGACCATATCTGAGGAATTAACTGTAAACCATAATAATGAATAAGAATGTAAAGGAGTCTTTTGAGAAGAGAAGATGGTCTAGAGCTGTGCCATCCAATATAAATATAACGTGAGCCACATAAGTAATTTATAATTTCTTGTAGCCACATTAGAGGAGTATAATGAAATAGATGAAATTGATTTCAAAAATACATCTTATTTAACCCAATATATCACAATTTATTATTTCAGCATGTAATCAATGTAAAAGATTTTAATGAGATATTTTACATTCTTTTTATTAGTACTAAGTCTTTGATATCTGGTGTTTATTTTACAATCCATTCAGACTAGCCACATTTCAAGTGCCCAGTAGCCAATTGTGACTAATGGCTACTATATTGGACAGCAAGGGTCTAAGAAGGAATCTTTGAGGATTTAGGGATTGAGGTGAGACGGAAGATCCAGAGGAGATATAAAGAGATTTAGAAGTGGAAAATTCACCTGCAGTATGACAGAAACCAATGCAAAAGTGTGATCTTCAGATGTTTTAACAATCTCTACATGAGGCAATATATGCAGAGAACAAGCAATCAGATTTCCACAGATGGCATTGTTTTAGGACATCAAAAAATGCAGGGTCCTTTTAGACCCTTTCAGACTCTAGGGCCTCAAGAATGGAATCCAGCATTGCTTAACTGCTGACACTAAACAGGCTTAGAAATTGTAGCATGGAATAGTCAACATAACATGGACTATTGTATTACCTAGATCTGCCAACAAATCATGATCCAGCCTATCTAATATCTCTGTAAATTTGGACATTTAACCTCTTAATATTAGCTTCCTTATCCTTAAATGGAAACATTAACTCTCTTACATGATTTTTATGGATACTTATGCTATTATGGAGCCCTGGTGGCACAGCGGTTAAGCGGTTGGCTGCTAACCAAAAGGTTGGCAGTTCAAATCCACCAACTGCCCCTTGGAAGCCCTGTGGGGCAGTTCTACTCTGTCCTATAGGGGCGCTATGAGTCAGAATCAACTCAATGGCAATGAGTTTGGTTTTTTTTTTTAATGCTATTATGTATGCAAAACACCTGGCACCTAATAAGCATTAAATAACATCATAGCTATGATTATGATTATTAACAACCCCATTCTAATAATTGATACTGATGAATATCCCATGCTCCTGTAAGCATCCTGAGAATAGGGGAATATTGTATATATTTGGTAACCCCATAGTGTCTACCACAGTGTTGAAGACAGCACTGAGGTAATCAACACTTATTTTTTCTTCCAACATTCCACTTCCTTTAGGAGAATTATCAGGTTATAAATAGGTGATGTTATCTTGAGGCCTCAGGTTACTTGATTTCCCCAGTACATTTAGCAGAAAGATGAATACCGGCTCCAATGCTCAGTTTCTGTTTCTGGCCTTAAAGTTATAATATGAAATAAAATAAAACAGATAAATTAACAGTAACAAAAGTTACCCTGGATTCAGCACCCAATTTCCTGAGCATTCTACCTTTCATCTTCTTTTAAAACAATATCCCGTTTTGACTATAAGCTTCGCATTACGTCAGTAGAGCCTAGAACAAAAAGTTCTCTAAGTTTTCAGAAAATTTATCTAGAGTAAAAATAAAATTATTCAATCTTTGTTGTAGTTGTGTGCCATTGAGTTGATTATGATTGACAGCAGCCCTATAGGACACAGTAGAACTGCCCATCAGGTTTCCTAGGCTGTAATCTTTACAGGAGCAGATCACCAGATTTTTTCTCTCATGGAGCAGCTGGTGGGTACAAACCACCAACTTTTGCCAAGGTTTTAGTAAAATAGCTTAAAATTTAAATACTTAGCAGTTGTTGAGGTTTTCCGTTAGTATGTTTTCAGGTGGCAGGTTATTTGTCCTGAGTTTTAGAATAAATATATACAAGTATATAATAAATCCAGAATTCTGACCCAGGTGTTATCATTGCCAGATTACTCCAAATGTACTCATGTAATATCATCTGTTTGAAATATGTTTATAGATTTTATACCTCTAAACGGATCATATTTTGTCGACCTTGGAGAAGTCACATATCTCTAGAAACCCTTCTCTGATCCTGCAAACTTCAGTAAATTTTATAGCATTTATTCTTTCATTAAACAAATATTTACTGTCTATTATATGCCGACCTTGTTCTATCATCTAGGTAGCAAAAACATAGACAAGGTCAGTATTCTCATGGACCATATATTCTAAGGCATAGACAGTCACTGAGCAAGTTAACAAATAAATAATTCGCCATATCAAAAATGCTAGGAAGGAAATAAAAAGCAGGATAATGAGGTAGAGAAGGCCTTGAAGATCATGAAAGGTGTTTGAACTTAATTTGAAGTATAATAGGAAATCATTTGGAATCTTTTAGTGGGAGAGTTGTTTGAATTTGAGGCTTTGGAAGATCATTCTGACTACTCCATTGAGAGTGACTATCGAGGGTAACATAGAACAGGGAGACCAGTCAGGAGAATTCTGTAGTAGTAGCAGTGGAGGTGGTGAGAAATGTATTTAATTCAGTATATGTTGATATACATCTACACATTTCTTAATGTCTAATTCATTCCTAGCATGTGAAAAGCTGTTAAATAAAATAATAATATTCTCATTTTAGAGAATGAAGAAAACCAAAGACACAAAGGAAAGATTAGTCCAAAGGACTAATGGACCACAGCTATCACTGCCTCCAGATAGAGTTGAGCACAACTAGATGGTGGCTGGCTACCATCACTGACTGCTCTGACAGGGATCGCAATAGACGGTCCCAGGCAGAGCTGGAGAAAAATGTAGAACAAAATTCTAACTCACAAAAAAAGACCAGATTTACTGGTCTGACAGAGACTGGAGAAACCCTGAAAGTATGGCTCCCAGACACCCTTATAGCTCTGTAATGAAGTCACTCCTGAGGTTCACTTTTTAGCCAAAGATTAGACAGGCCCCTAAAACAAAATGAGACTCAAGGGGCACACGAGCCCAGGAGCATGACTAGAAGGCAGGAGGGGACAGGAAAGCTGGTAATAGGGAACCCAGCATCGAGACGGGAGAATGTTAACATGTCATGGGGTCGGTAACCAATGTCACAAAACAATATGTGTACTAGTTGTTTACTGAGAAGCTAGTTTGTTCTGCAAACCTCCATCTAAAGTACAATAATTTTAAAAAAATTCCATTTTAATTTTAATGCAGAATTTATGATGCTTTCTATCCCAAGCCAAGATACTCAATCAACATTTACAAATATAAAAATACATCAATGGAACAATAAAAATGGATCCCTATAAATAATAGCAATAATTTGAAAGAATATGGTTTGTATATAAAATGTTAAAAAGATTATTTTATTTATTAATTTTACTTTTCATCTTTTTCTTCACTGGTATTTTTAGCCTTTGAGGGACTTATGGTTTTCTTGCACTCCAGTTGTATTTAATAATAAATAACAGCATAGAAAAATAGCCTTAGGACAAAAACATTTGACTGGAAGTTTGTAGAAGTTGCCACCTCCTCATCCTTCTTGAATTCATTCTAACATAGTGTGCAAATCAACTTTGTTCCATGTGATTTTTTCTAACTAGAAACTAAAACGTGAAATAGTAAGTATGGTCTGTCAAAAATTGTAATGTCATCAAAATATCACCTATTGTAGTACATTAGCAAGTTTTTGTATAGAAAGCCACTATATCAAAACAAACAAACAAATAAAAAATTAGAGCCGTTAGTCTGTAAACAGCATAATTTTTCAAAAGCATTTATTGAGAAAAATAAGTAAACAGTAGGGTGGGAAAACCAAAAAAACCAAACCCATTGCCGTTGAGTTGATTCCAACTCATAGTGACCCTACAATGGGAAGTAAATCTATATTTTGGAGGATTTACTTATTGCTGATAAATTGGATATGGTTTTGGGTGGAGGTAGGTGAGGGAAAAAATAATCGACTGTAATTCTTAGATTATGGCTCTGAACAGACAACTGAATGCTGGTGTCATTAACTGAGATGGACAAAAATAGGGGGAAGAAAAGGTTGGGTGGGGGCAGGTGGGGAGTAATTCAAAGGTTTGGTTTCAACATACTCATTTTGACATCTCTTGAGACGTGGAAGTAGAGATGACTGGTAGGTAGTTGCTGAGAAGACAGGTTGGTTCTTGGGACGTAATTGGAATATAGATACTGTTTAAAGTCATGGAACTAAATATGATCAACTGAGAACTGACTCTGAAGACAAGAGGTGAGACCAGAGGAGAAGAAATATGAAGATGAGATTAAAGGCACTTCAACATTTAGAGGGTTGAATGATGAGGAAAAATTCTCAAAGAAGACAGTGGAGCATCCAGTAAATTTGGAGGAAAACTAGGAGAATGAAATATTGTAGAAGTCAAGTGAAAAGAGAGTTTCAAGAGGGAAGAAGTGTTCAGTTGCATCAAATACAGCTCAGACAATATGAAGACAAATAAACAGTCATTTGACTTGGCAAAATGTAGACACTGGGGATTCTGACAGTAGCATGTTTTGCAATACTTACATGCAATTGGATTTATCCATATAGCTATATATTTAAATTTATGTTGCTATTAGGCACTTCATAGCTACCTAAAAAGTTTTCATTGGCTAGAGAGCATATTGAATTATTTCTGTCTCCAATAATTCCCAGCACAATACACCGTACCTAGCTGGAGCACAAAAGTATTTGTAGAATTGAAATGAATTGGGCTGATGCCCACCAAAGAGAAAAGATTATTTTTAAAATCAACAATTGTATTGTTTTATGGACAAGGCCAATTATTAAAATAAGATATTCTGCCTCATGTCTGGTATTTAGGAAATGCTGACTCCTATCACATGAGCTTCCCTACTATTTCAGAGAAGATAGACGCTCTGAAGCGTATAGTCCCTCAAGTTCCTCTCCTCACTTTATCTTATCTACATCTACACTCATTAATCTCCCTTCTGTTTAAGGTTAATTTTTTATATGCATATAATTTTATTTATTTTGTTTTTGTTGTTGAGACTATAAACGGCAAAACATACACTAGTTCAGCAGTTTCTACATGTACCATTTAGTGACATTGGTTACATCCGCCGAGTTGTAACCATTTTCACCCTACTTTTCTAAGTAGTTCCTCTCCCATTAACATAAATTCACTGCCCCCTCAGTTTCCTATCTAATCTTTCAAGTTGTCGTTTTCAATTGGATCCCATATAGATCTTTAAAAAGCATAATACTCAAGGCAGACATTTTTTACTAGTTAAGCTAAACTATTCTTTGGTTTTAAGAAGACTTCAGAGGATGTTTTTGGTTTAAGGTTAAAAGATTACCTTAGTATAAAGTTAATTAATCTACTTGAGCCTGTGATTACACCCATCTATATTAGTCTCCTCTGAGACCTTGTTGGGTTTCTGAATATATTTTTATATTTTCTCTCCTTTTTTCCGATCCTTTGTTGAACATACATATTTCATCACCTTTTTAGCTACTGGCTCTTTCAAGCTTTAGAAAAGGAGTATTCGACATACCTTGTCCTTAATTTCTTGCTTTCTTTGACATCTCAAGCCAAAACTTGAACTTCACTAATGCTTTTGGTCTTTAATTATACAGTTGCAGAAGAACACATTCTCTTTTTAGGAAGAAAAAACAGTGCTTTAATCTTTTAAAACATGCTCAATCTTACTCACAATAACAGAAATACAAAGTAAAACTATACTGTGATACAATTTTCTACAGATTGTCAAAGCCTGAAAAGTTTGGCAACATAATCTGTTGAAGAAGCTTTAGAGCTTCCACCAGCGTTCTCATTAAGCCCTGATGGAAGTTCAAAAAGTTAAACTAACACGAAGAGTAGTTTTGCAACATCTATAAAAAATATTTTATGCTTTGTCTCATAAATAGTATTTCTGGAAATTTATTCTATGATATATTTTCAAATGTACGTAATTACATTAAAACATTCGTTTGTATTAGCAAATTGAAAATAACCTTAAGTCTATCAATAGGAGACTGGTTAAATTAAGTATGATTTATCCATACAGTAGAATACTATACAGCTGTTCACAGCTTGCCCAAGGCAAGGTCATGGAAGCTCCATAGACACATCCAAACTTCCTGAGAGACCAAATTACTGGGCTGAGGGCTGTGGGGACCATGGTCTTGGGGAACATCTAGCTCAACTGACATAACATAGTTTTAAAGAAAAGTTCTACATTCCACTTTGGTGAGTAGCATCTAGGGTCTTAAAAGCTTGTGAGAGGCCATCTCAGATACTCCTCTGGTCTCACCCAGTCTAGAGCAAGGGAGAAGGAAGTAAAACAAAGATACAAGGGACAGATTAGTCCAAAGGACTAATAATGGACCACGACTACCACAGCCTCCACCAGACTGAGTCTAGCACAGCTAGATGCTACCCGGCTACCGCCACCAACTGCTCTGACAAAGATCACAATAGAGGGTCCCAGACAGGGTTGGAGAAAAATGTGTAACAAAATTCTAACAACAACAACAAAAGACCAGACTTACTGGCCTGACAGAGACTGGAGAAACCCCAAGAGTGTAGCCCCCCTTTAGCTCACTAATGAAATCACTCCTGAGGTTCACCCTTCAGCCAAAGATTAGACCAAAACCAAAAACCAAACCTGTTGCCGTCAAGTCGATTCCAACTCATAGTGACCTTATAGGACAGAGCAGAACTGCCCCAAAGGGTTTCCAAAGAGTGCATTGTGGATTCCAACTGCTGACCTTTTGGCTAGCAGCTAAACTCTTAACCACTGTGTCACCAGGGTTTCCAAAGATTAGATAGGCCCATAAAACAAAATGAGACTAAATGAACACACCAGCCCAGGGGCAAGGACGGGGACAGGAAGGCTGGTAATGAGGAACCGAAGGTCAAGAAGGGGAGAGTGTTGACATGTCATGGGGTTGGCAACCAATGTCACAAAACAATGTGAATATTAACTGCTTAATGAGAAGCCAGTTTGCTCTGTAAACTTTCATATAAAGTACAATTAAAAACAAAGTATTAGATCCTTATTTTTGTTATGGAAAGATCTCCAAGATATATTGTCAAAAGAAAAAAAAAAAAGCAGAATGCCGAGGTATGTGTAGTGTACGACTTTTAATAGAAGAAAAGAAGATATGTACACAAATGTACACACACATAAAGCAACTGTGAAGGATTAAAAAAAAGTAACGATTATAAAAGTGGTCACCTGCTGGTTAATGTGGAGGTAAATGATAGAAACAGGATTGTGAGCAATATTTTTTCTAAGTATTTTATATTTAGGTTTTATGTTTAGATATTTGAACCATATCCCACTGTTTTACTTATTCTCAAATTAAAAATAAAAAGACAAACATACAAAAATGACTTTTATAAGGTAAAAAAAAAGATCATCATAACCACAGCCTGTATAAAACCTCAAGGCACCTGACCAGGTAAGTTAGTGATTGTCCTTACAGAAAAACCTCCCTTCACTAATTGCAACTACTATTGCAAACTACCCTGAAGGACAGGTCACTTAACAGTGTGATAAATGGAAAAATTCGATAAATCTTAACGCTAGATAACCTCTCAAAAAGTTAAAGTTTGGACATCCAATTATGTATTTCTCATGTACAAAAACCCTATTTTTACTTAAAACCTTGAGCTATGTGTAATCTACCCAGAAGGTCATTTAAAATCCACAGTAATATAATTTCAAACTATCTTTCTGGACTTACCTCCCACTACTATACTTCCAGCTAACCAAGCTGGACAACTCACTCTTCCTTGGAATTTCTCTGACATTCCATATTTTTGTGCTTTGACGTGTTCCCTTCCTGTCCCTTGGAATGTTTCTTTCCCCAGTCCTAGGTTTCTCTGAAAATCACCACAAACATTTCCCCCTAAACTGTCCTGATTTCCGAGACAAATCATATACATATAATTTGATCATATATTATTTGATATGGTCAAATAATATAACACCTGCAAAAATCCTTAATTTATTGCCTGACACCCAAGAGAAACTTAAGAAATGTTACATGAATTTCTGAACCCCAGTAGAACATTCTTTGCATCCTCTCATGGTATTTGACAAATTCTATTTGTGTTATAATTACTAAAATTCTAGCCAGACTAAACTATAAGCTTTTCAATGACAAGTATTGTACTTTTTTTATCTTATTACACCTTGCAGAACCTCCAACATGGAGTAACTGTTGAAAAATATGTTTTAATTTCATCTAATCGAAACTCGTTTCATTCAAATCTAGCCTTAAACTGATACTGTATTTCTGCCTGATTGTAGCGTCTGAGGAAGTTGAGTAAGCAGTGCTTTAGATGTGATCATTTTGTGGCTCTGTAGTGGAGTTCTGTGGCTTTTGCCTATGAGAAACGCAACCACCTTCCTTCTGGGAAAGCATCTTTCTGAATGTCTATTTAAGGAGATCCCTCTCTTCAGCTAACAGTCCAAGTGGCCCAGATTTAGGTGATCTTCTCTTCAAGAGTGGGCCTGTGACTGAGGCCTCATCAGTCAGGGTATCTATCTGTCGTCAGATTCAATGATTAAGTCAGCTATAGTCATGTGACCCAATTCAACCCAATCAGATCTAAATTTGAGTACTTTGCTGTGGAGGCTGGGAAGGAGGCTTTTTTAAACTGTTACTGTTACAAAGTTTGCTGAAAGGAGAAGATATAGTCTTGAACTTTTTGTAAGCTCAGTGGAAGCTTCTGCTAGACATGACAGCACAGTAAAAAGAAGTGCTAAGAAATGGAAAAAATGAGCCCTAATCCTTATCATTCTGTATGAGCTGCTGGATCCACCATGCTTGACTTTCTACCCCCTGGACTTTTCAGTTATACAAATCAGAAATATCTGTATTGCCTAGGCTAGGTTTTTTTTTTTTTTTTTTTAATTTTAATACATTTTATTTTTTAGAGCAGCTTTAGGTTTACAAAAACACTGTGCAGGAAGTGTATACTCCTCCCCCCTCACAGAGTTTCTCCTGTTGTTAACATCTTGCACTGATGTGCTACATTTGTTGCAATGTAATGAATCAACAGTGATGCATTATTGCTAACTGAAGTCCATAGTTTACACTGGGTTTGTATTGTATAGTTCTATGGGTTTTCACAAATACTTAATGTCATGTATCCACCATTCCAGTATCATGCAGAATAGTTTCCCAGGCTAGGCTAATTTTAACACATTTTCTATCATTTGCAAAAAAAGAAATTTAACCTACTACAAACTGAAATTTAAAATACTTATAGATACATTTTAAAATCTAATTATATAGCATTCATTTTGAAATGTGAAAAATATGCTTCTGGTATCCAAAGAGCTAATTCATGATATTAAATTATTTTAAAAATACACGTAGATAGCAATGAATTATGTCAAATATTCTCTAAGTAGATGGGAATATCAAAATAGCCTGAAAACACAGAGCAATTAAGTTTTATATGCCACAGGAGGGGTGCAAATTTCTTCAAGAACATCTTAGAGAAACGGTCATATCTCTATAATGCACCTTTAACATGAGACGCTCTAAGAAGTGCTGTGTTTAAATACCACAGGTAGGACTAGGCTCATGACGGACATAGGCAAACACTAATGGTTAACAAAACACTCTTTCTGCACGAAAGTATTTCCCCAACTATTTGCTATGGTACCAGTCCCCTTTCTTCAACCTGAAGTCCTCAGTATTAAGCTAATCCTTTGGATCATGTCTGCAGAGACCCTGTAGAAATTCCACTGGGAGAAGGGAAGCCCTGGCTAATAAAGGTAGCGAAATGCTTTAGCTTCCTCCTATGAGTGTGGATTATTTTCATGAATTTCTGTAAGAGCTGAAAAATTGCATGGGTAGGTTTTAAGGGCTATGGTAGTGGGGTGGAAGGAGCATGGAGGTATCTGTTCTAGGTAATCAAGTCTGTAGGACCCTAGTTAGGGACAGAGTAGGCTGCTCCAAAACAGATTAAAAGGGATCAAGAGGAAGAAAACCAAGAAGAAAATTCTCCCTTCAGAATTTTGTTGAATGCTGGCCCCAAGTGGAAAAACATGATATTCTCTTAATAACTCAGTTCTGAAATGATTTTCCAAATAAGATCCTCTGCACTGTGTTTATTTCACCAAAATGTGTTTCTTAATTATCTACTTAAAAATTTATAAAGGGATAGTAACCTAAGAGTCTATTCACATTTTACTCATTTCTAATGGACTCTTCTAAGCTTTAGTCTGCGTGGTCAAGAGCTAATGCGTTACTTGTTTTTACAAACAGTTCTCAGTGTCTTATTTTACACATCTGTCTTCTCTACTTGTTGCTCTTTCTAAATTCATACTATGATGTTAAATAATTAAGAACGTACTTCATAAAACATTTGTTTTAATTTTGACAGTTTCTGCAAGAAACATTCTATTTCACAAAGAACTTAGCTTTCTAAGCTATTGAACGGTTAAAACAAACTTTAGTGGACTTTTCAATGTCAGATGCTTATCAGGATAGTTATTCTTGCTAAAGTGTAAGTACTACATATGTTTATTCATGTGATGTTCTTTTACAATAAGATGAAATAAAGCAATAACATATCAACCAAAATTATCTGAATTATACAGCTTCTATACATGCAGAGGCTCAGAACCACAATATTGAAGACAGATTTAAATAACACTTTCCATTGTGAGGAAACGTAACAAATTGAAAAGCTAATCAGAATATCAAAGCAAATACATATTACCAAGGTCTTCTTACACTCTAAGAATAAAAAAATGTATTGAACACGAAGTCCTAATCTCTATTTTTCTGTGATTATTGTAATAGTCAACAAGTAGCTAGCTTCGGTATTGACAATTGAAGAGGTCTTAAAATGGAGTGTGCTAGCGTGCCTAATAATTTCCTACTAAATTGACCATGTCAAAAAACATTTATATGTGTCGTTCAATAGAAGACAATAAAATAAGAGAAAACTGTTTCTACTTATCAACCTTGTAACCATTTTTTAATAACACACAAAAAAATAGGTGTTGTGGGGGCCGTCACTTCTCCCGTCAAAGAACACAATAAAAATAATATTAGGGAAGAGTGGAGGATATCATATCTTGGATTTTTATTAAAATTCTTTCAAAAAATCTACAATCAGATTTATTTTACGTATTTGTCTCTGAGATTAGCAATATTTTTATGTTTTCTGCACATATGTCACAGCATACAAAGACATTCCATAAAAGCATGAAGTCAATATAAAGATAAGTTCTTGTAAGTGCATGATTCCATCTCGTATCTAAGGTTTATTATTTTGGAAAAATCTCAAAAAAGACAAATTATATAACTACATAAATAACAAAAGTATGTCTCTAATTTACAATTTTTCCCAGAAGTAACTTTTCAGTGACATCCGCAGTCTTTAAACATAGTTTTGATTATGAAATAGAAACTTGCCTTCATTTTACCTTCTATAGTAATTAAAAATTAGGAAAAAATGTTCAAATGTTATGCTAGTGAGCAGTCTTTTACATTTTAAAACTTTCCTGCTTTTCAATGACTATTTAATAAGCTACATATTTGAGAACCTTTTTAATGGTTTCTAATCCTAACTTTAAGACAAGGCTTTAAAGTGGGTATCTTTCACACTGCAGTTCAGATGTTATTTCTTATTGGTAGAAAATGCCCTTTTCTCTATTATTATGTAGATTTCCAATAATGCATAGTCTTATAAAACAACCTGTTAAAGATACAAAGTCTCGTTTTTTCTCCAGTAGTTTTTTTTCTAAAGCACTTTAAAACTGAAACTATACTTTACTCTGTCTTTAATATTTTAGTAGAGAATGTTTATAAATGATCTCTGTATAACATCTCAGTAGAGGACTTCAGAATTTGACAGCTGTGAATAAGAAAATAATACTCTTTTTTTACACAAAGGAGGCAAGCTTATGTTCAATCACAGGTGAAGGCATCACATTTTATAGAAATGTTTATATGTTTACACCAAGACAGGATAATCTACCAAGCATTTTCAAGTTTAAGTTTCACAGACAAGATAAAGTTAAAACCTACTTACCTTTTCTCGGTGATGACTTGTTATTGAAACTGCCATCAACTTCTAACTGTTAATGACTCTTTCAACAAAAACGGAAAACAGTAAAGTCACATGTCGTAAGAGTAGGCCTATGTTGGATGCTGCTTAATTTCTGTACTGGAGGAAAGAAAAAGGTGGGGGGTTGGGGTGAGCACACAAACTTTTAAATAAACCACTTCCTGGGTAGATCCAGTTAACCACACACATCTCAACCACTTGATTTGAAGAAATTGCCTTGTATAGTTAACAATATCATTATTTTATAATGTGATTATTGATTTTTAAACACAATAAATTTACACAGGTTTCATCAATTCTGATTTAATAGGGAAAACGTGTGATTAGACAAGTAGCAGGGGGAGGAGCCAGCTGCTAAGCACTGAGGAAACTTCCCCTTTTTCTGCCTTCTAGCAAGGGCTTAAAAAGTAAGATTCTACTATCCTGGGTAAGCTTGAGTATGTCCACATGCTATTAGGAGGCTCTGTATACTGACATGGGAAGCCAAGAAGTCACCTATGACTCACACAGCTGGTACTTCTCCCTCACTCATGAGTGGACCCATGAGGAGCTGTTCCAGTTAACAAGTTAATGGCGTCTTGGGCAGGTTGCAATAGAACTTCAGAGAACGCTGACCACAGCCTTGATGTCATTTGAGCATCTTTGAGGGAACGTAAGTGACTTGTTTAGCACAGGCTGTGGCCTTCACTTTGGCTGTGACTCTGACACGGGTGTGCCTCTCACACTGGTGTGTTCTCTCTGCCAGTTTCCTAAGCAGTGCTGGAATCAGCTGAAGAGATTTTGCTCCAGCTGAACGATTCTTTGCCTGGCCTGAATTAAGGCGGAAAATAAAATAAACAAAGGGTGCCATTCTGGTATGCTGCTGTGTACTCCCCTGTGGAAAACTCCAACCAATCCAATATTTTGGAGGACTCAGCATTTAGGATGGGCATTTCTATTTTGCTTTGCTCTGTAGTACATAGGGTTGCTTTGAGTCAGAACCGACTTGACGTCACCTGACAACAGCCACAACAGAGTTCAAGGAATAAGCTTTTGGATTTCCAGGCTTGACTGGTTTTGTGAGATTTGCAGGATACTCACAAAAGGAAAGGCTTCCCTTACAAATAGATGAGAAAGCTGAATCACAATCTCTTGCATATAAACCAATTAGACTAGGAGTGTTTGTATTAGCTCTCAGTGATGTGCCATGTTTGGCACAAATAATGACAACCTTTAAAAATGTGTCTGGTGCATATGGCTTAAGTGAAGGATAGATATCCCTTCAGTTAATCTACTTTCTCCAGAACCCTACTTTTTTAAACCAATATTTCAGATTGTCGGTTTTCATTTCAGAATGGACCTGTTTAGAGCCTTGAAGATTTGTATTCAGTGTTCCTCCTTAATGCTGAGGAGAAAGTGGAAAGGGTATTAAAAGTAAGGAAACCAGAATTCAGATCTTAGCTAAGCTCTCTGAGATTCAGATTGTTTATCCACATAATAATTTCTTACAGATAAGAAATAAGTAGATTGATTTAAATATTTTGTAAATCATGAAGAACTGTAGAACATGTATACATTAGCATGAGCTGGGAAATGCACATCTGAAAAATTCAGTACGTTCTACTCAACTTAAGCTTTTGTAAATCCAAGTTGGAGCCCTGGTGGCGTAGTGGTTAAGATATATGGCTGCTAACCAAAAGGTTAGCAGTTCAAATCCACCAGCTGCTCCTTGGAAACCCTATGAGGCAGTTCCACTCTGTCCTATAGGATCACTATGAGTTGGAATTTGACTTGATGGCAGCGGGTTAAATCCAAGTTAGGCTTAGGAATCTAAGGCAAGGAAAATAAATTAGGCCTTCTCTTTTACGTAGGTGCTAACATCTGACATCTAAATGGGAAAATTATAAAACACTGGTATATCCATTTGGGGGATAAATAAAGGTCAACACCTACATTAAGAGCAACACAAAATTTATTTTTTAATCACTAACCACTAGATACTAAATGGAGATAAAAGCACATTTTATTTGCATAGGGTGGGAAGTGAGCAACTTAGGCAGTGATATTCCTGGGTTTGACCTCTAAAGGAAACATACTTATTACAGTTAAGGCTCTAGTGCTTTGACACTTACGGCTTGATATGTTCACTCTTTCTAGTAGCTGATAGTTATTGAATGCTTACCATAAGCCAAGAAGCCCTGGTGGCACAGTGGTTAAGACCTATGGCTGCTAACCAAAATGTTGGCAGTTCAGATCCACCAGCCATTCCTTGGAAAACCCTATGGGGGCAGTTCTACTCTGTCCTTTAGGGTCATTATGAGTCGGAATTGACTTGATGGCAATGAGTTTGGTTTGGTTTGGGTTTGCCGTAAGCCAAGCATTATACTAAGCACTTTACATTGATTCTTTCATTTAATCCTCGCAATAACCTTGTGAGTTAGCTGACATTATTATACTCTTTGTATATATGAGGAAACTGAGGTTAAGTTGTTACCCAAATTAGGAAACAGTAGAGCCAAGAGTCAAACCCAGGGACTCTGACCTCAGAACACTTGTTTTAAATTACTATACCATAGCCTAACTGCTTGCAAAACTACTGTAAGTGAAAAACGCTGAGGAAAAGTTCCACTTCTGGTATTCCGTTTGCCTCTTCTACATTATAGCACTAAACTCTTCACTAACTAGAATGATAGACTAGCGGGTAGGAATCACATCTGGGAATCGTATGAAAATCAGATCCCCAAAAAGTTTTCCAAATTTTAATCTATATCAAAGAAATTAATTGAAGGATAAATGGAAACATACTGTGTTATAGATAAGAAAACTAACATTGGAAATCTGTCACTCCTCCCCAATTAATCTACAAATTGATTGAATAAAATTCCAATTATAATTGCAGCTAGATTTTTTGAGGAATGCAACAAGCCCTTTTTAGAATTTCTATAGAAAATCAAGTGATCAAAAAATATCAAGTTCATTTTGAAACCGAAGAGCAAAGACTGGGGACTTGCCCTGTCAGATATTGACATAGTCCAAAAACGCAGTAATAAAAACATTTCAGGGCTGGCCCAGGAGCAGCTCAGAGAAAGATTGTATTTGTTTGGGAACTTGATATATGACAAAGATGGCATCATAAGGTAAACAAAAAGGAACAGATTGTTTAGTAGATGGTGTTGGCAGGATGCATTCACTAAATAGAGGAAAATAGATCTGGGACCCAACATAAGACCACATGCAAAGATGGACCCCAGATGGATTGAAAACCTCCATTTGAAAGGGAGAACAATGATGCTGACACAATAAAATTTTCGCAGTATAGAACTTTCTTAAACAATATCCCAAAATTAAAACACAAAAGAACTAAAGTAAATAAATTTAATGACAGAATAATTAAGATTTCTGTTTAACATATAAAACAATAGAAAAAGGTTATAGACAAACAAAAAGCTAGTAGGAAATACCTAGAATTTACAGAATATTTATGCAAATCAGTAGGAAAACAATAGGCAGTCCAATCAGAAAATAATAAGCCAATCAGTTGACTAAGCAATTCAAGAAGGGGAAAACCTAAATATTCAACCAGTATGCGAAGAGACATACAAACTCACCAGTAATCACAGTAAAACCAAAACTCCAAACCAAACCCACTGCCATCAAGTTAATTCTGACTCACAGCGACCTGTAGGACAGAGTAAAACTGCCTCATAGGGTTTCCGAGGCCTTAATCTTTCAGGAAGCAGACTGCCACACCTTTCTGCAGTGGAGTGGCTGGTGAGTTTAAACCACTAACTTTTCATTTAGTAGCCAAACTCTTAACCACTGCAGTCGTGCGCTTAACTGCTGTGCCACCAGGGCTCCTAATAACACCAAAGATAGGTTAAATCAGCTCCCACTGAAATGGCAAAAATCTGGATGAAATTTAAGGAGAGAGGAACTCTCATACATTGCTGGTGGGACTGTAAACTTAAGCCATTCTGACAAGCAATCTGATAATAGATAGTAGAACAAAATACATCGTACGTGTGTTCCAGCAACCGCACTTTGGTGTAAATATATGGTCCAGATAAAATCCTCATAAAAAAGTTGTTTTCCTTCCTTTATTACACCAAGTTAGGTAAGCCTTGGTGGTTTGAGGCTTGGCTCTTGTGTCTCAGGAATATTTACCTGTGTCATGTATGGATGTTTGTGAATGAGTGGACCATATTTTTTCTAAAATAGTGCACCCACATAAACACGAAAACATATAACACTTGGAAATGATGAAATTACCTAAAAAAAGTTCTGGCATAGCACACCCATGCATATACCGAGCATGACTCCTGACATTTCCAGAAGTGACTTTTGGCTTCATTCACCCTCATTCAATAGTTCAAAAATGTTACTTTTGATTGTATTTGTATAATAAAGGTATAAGCCAAGGTTAAGAAGTCATGGATTGAGTTTGGTGGTGTTGTTTTTAGGTGCCATTGAGTCGGTTCTGACTCACAGCAACCCTATGTACAACAGAAGGAAACACTGCCCAGCCCTGCACCATCCTCACAATTGTTATTGTGCTTGAGCCCATTGTTGCAGCCACTGTCTTCAATCCATCTCATTAAGAGTCTTCCTCTTTTTCACTGACCCTCTACTTTACCAAGCATTATGTCCTTCTCCACGTACTGGTCCCTCCTGATAACATGTTCAAAGTATATGAGATGAAGTCTAGCCATCCTTGCGTCTAAGGAGCATTCTGGCTGTACTTTTTCCAAGACAGATTTGTTTATTCTTCCGGCTGTCCATGGTATATTCAATATTCTTTGCCAACACCATAATTCAAAAGCATCAGTTCTTTTCCAGTCTTCCTTATTCACTGTCCAGCTTTCACAAGCATATGAGGTGATTGAAAACACCATGGCTTGGGTCAGCTGTACCTTAGTCCTTAAAGTGACATCTTTGCTTTATTTTATTTTATTGTTGTACTTTAAGTGAAAGTTTACAATTCAAGTTAGTCTCTCCTACAAAAATTTATACATACATTGTTAGTGACCCTAATTGCTCTCCCTATACCATGACAGCACACTCCTCCTTTCTACCCCTGATTTGCGTGTCCATTCAGCCCACTCCTGACCCTCTCTGCCTTCTCATCCTCACCTCCTGACAGGAGTCGCCCATTTAGTCTCACGTATCTACTTGAGGTAAGAAGCACGCTCTTCACGAGTATCATTTTATGTCCCATAGTCCAGTCTAATCTTGGTCTGAAGAGTTGGCCTCAGGAATGGATTTAGTTCTGGGTTAACAGAGAGTCCGGGGGCCATGCTTTCCGGGGTTCCTCCAGTCTCAGTCAGACCATTAAGTCTGATCTTTTTGCTAGAATTTGAGTTCTGCACCCCACTTTTCTTCTGCTCCATCAGGGACTCTCTGCTGTGTTCCCTGTTAGGGTGGTCATTGGTGGTAGCTGGGCACCACCTAGTTCTTCTGGTCTCAGGCTGGTGCAGTCTCTGGTTCATGTGGCCCTTTCTGTCTCTTGGGCCAATAGTTTCCTTGTGACTTTGGTGTTCTTCATTCTCTTCTACTCCAGGTGGGTTGGGACCAATTGATGCATCTTAGATGACCACTTGCTAGCTTTGAAGATGCCAGATGCCACTCACAAAAGTAGGATGTAGAACATTTTCTTAACAAACTTTGTTATGTCTTTGCTTTTTAACACTTCAAAGAGGTCGTTTGTAACAGATTTGCCCAATGTAATGTGTCATTTGATTTCTTAACTGCTGCTTCCATGGATGTTGATTATGGATCCAGGTAAAATGAAATCCTCAGCAACTTCAATCTTTTCTCCATTTATCATGATATTGCTTATTTGTCCAGTTGTTAGGATACTTTTTCTTCATGTTGTGTTGTAATCCATACTGAAAGCTCTAGTCTTTCTTCTTCATGAGTAAGTGCCTTGAGTCCTCTTTATGTTCAGCAAGCAAAGTTGTGTCATCTGCATATCACAGGTTGTTAATGAATCTTCTTCCAATCCTGATGCTGTGTTCTTCTTTGTATAGTCCAGCTTCTTGGATTATTTGCTCAGCATACAGATTGAATAAGTATGTTGAAAGAATAAAACCTTGATGCACAACTTTCTTGACTTTAAACCACCCAGTATGCCTTTGTTCTGTTTGAATGACTGCCTCTTGATCTATGTACAGGTTCCTCATGAGGACAATGACGTGTTCTGGAATTCCCATTCTTTGCAATGTTATCCATAATTTGTTATGATCCACACAGTCGAATGTCTTTGCATCGTCAATAAAACACAGGTAAACATCTTTCTGGTATTCTCTGCTTTCAGCTAAGATCTATCTGACATCAGCAACGATATCCCCTGTTCCACGCCCTCTTCTGAACCCAACTTGAACTTCTTATAGTTTCCTGTTGATGTAGTACTGCGGCTGCTTTTGAATGATCTCCAGCAAAATTTTACTTGTGTGTGATACTAATGATATTGTTTGATAATTTCTGCATTCTGTTGGATCATCTTTCTTTGTAATGGAAACAAATATGGATCTCTTCCAGTTGGTTGGCCAGGTAACTGTCTTCCAAATTTCTTGGCAAAGATGAGTGAGCATTTCCTGTGCTGCATCTGTTTGTTGAAACATCTCAATTGGCATTCCATCAATTCCTGGAGCCTTGTTTTTTGCCATTCCCTTTAGTGCAGTTTGGACCTCTTCTTTCAGTGCCATTGGTTCTTGATCATATACTACCTTCTGAAATGGTTGAACATCGACCAATTCTTTTTGGTACAGTGACTCCGTATTCCTTCCATCTTCTTTTGATACTTCCTGGGTCGTTCAACATTTTCTCCACAGAATCCTTCAATATTACAACTCGAGGCTTGAATTTGTTTTCTTCAGTTCTGTCAGCTTGAGAAATGCTGAGTGTGTTCTTCCCTTCTGGTTTTCTAACACCGGGTCTTTTCAATTCATTACAATACTTTACTTTGTCTTCCAGAGCTGCCTTTTGAAATCTTCTGTTCAGCTCTTTTACTTCATCATTTCTTCCTTTCACTTTAGCTGCTCTACTTTCAAGACTATCTTTCAGAGTCTCTTATGACATCCATTTTGGTCTTTTCTTTCTTTCCTGTCTTTTCAATGACTGTTTTCTTCATGTATGATGTCCTTGATGTCATTCCACAACTCGTCTGGTCTTCAGTCAGTTGTGTTCAATTGGTCGTATCTGTTCTTGAATTCAGGTGGGATATACTGAAGGTCCTATTTTGGCTTTTGTGGACTTGTTCTAATTTTCTTCAACTTCAACTTGAACTTGCATATGAGCAATTGATAGTGTGCTCCACAGTCATCCCCTGGCCTTGTTCTGACTGATGATATTGGGCTTTTCCACCATGTGTCTGTCAGTTTGTCCTACTATGGTGGCTTGCATGTTGCTTTGATACTGGAAGCTTTGACACCGGTATTTCAAATACCAGCAGAGTCACCCTTGGTGGACAGGTTTCAGCGGAGCTTCCAGAGTAAGACAGACTAGGAAGATGGACCTGGTAGTATACTTCTGAAAAAATGGGCCAGTAAAAGCCTTATGAATAGCAGTACAACATTGTCTGATATAGTGCTGGAAGATGAACTCCTCAGGTTGGAAGGCACTCAGAATATGACTAAGGAAGAGCTATCTTCTCAAAGCAGAGTCGACCTTAGTGACATGGATGAAGTCAAGCTTTTGGGACCATCATTTTCTGATGTGGCACAACTCAAAATGAGAAGAAATAGCTGCAAACATCCATTAATAACATGGAATGTACAAAATATGAATCTAGGAAAATTGGAAGTCATTAAAAATGAAATGGAACACATAAACATCAATACCCTAGACATTAGTGAGCTGAAATGGACTGGTATTGGCCATTTTAAATTGGACAGTCATGGTCTACTATGCCGGGAATGACAAATTGAAGAGGAATATCATTGCAATCACTGTCAAAAAAAAATTTCAAGATCTATCTAGAAGTACAACGCTGTCAGTGATAGGCTAATATCCATAGACCTACAAGGAAGACCAGTTAATATGACTATTATTCAAATTTACAAGCCAACCACTAAAGCGAAAGATGAACAAATTGAAGATTTTTATCAACTTTTGCAGTCTGAAATTGATCAAACATGCAATCAAGATGCACTGATAATTACTGGTGATTGGAATGCAAAAGTTGGAAACAAAGAAGGATCGGTAGTTGGAAAATTCCGGCCCGGTGATAGAAATGACACTGGAGATTGCATGATAGAATTTTGCAAGATAATAAGTTCTTTAATGCAAATATCTTTTTTAAACAACATAAATGGCAACTATACACGTGGACCTCACCAGATGGAATATACAGGCATCAAGCCGGTTTAGTAGTACTCCAGTAATCAGAAAATAATCAACTGAAACTGTTTGTGTGCCTCTGTTAATTTAAGTTGATAGTTATATTCTCATAGTTTTGAGTCATTAACTGGAACCTTCAACCCACTGAAGCCTGTCCATAAATCATGTGTTATCAATTGGAAACATATACAGAAGTCTGCACGGGCATAAATGACACCTAGCAGCTATCAATAGGAATCTCGATTCAATCTGCATTGACATAATTATCACAGTCATCTTCTAACTCTGGCTTTCAATTGGAGTAGTAAACAAAGCAAAACTGATACACAATCATTCCTGGCTCGACAGTTGAATAGGAGAACCTTATTAGATCATCTTAAGTGAAACCATTAAGTTATGTTAGGTCTGCTTATTTCATAGTTTAGTTATGTCTTATTAGTGCCAATGTCTTTGATCAATGATCATAAGCCACCTTAGCCATATGCTTGCGAGCATATAAAAAGACCCTTACTTCTTGTACACCTCATATTGGAATTTTGCAATCTCTTTACTAGAACTAGACAGTTATCCATTATATTATGCACATATTTTCAGTTTATAAATCTAAATCTTAGAACCTTTAGGATCATGGCAGGAATTAAACACAACTCCTACACAGCTGACTTCATACTGAAATTCGTTGCTAGAGTGGAAGAAACAAGCAACAGAGCAGCAGTGAGAAAGTTCAAAGTTGAGGAATTGTTCGTTCGCGAATGGAGAAAGGAGAAAAAAGAGTTGGAGAAAATGAATCTGTGAAATGCACACATCATGGGCCCAAAGCAAAATGGCCTGAGTTGGAGAAAGACATGAAAGAGTAGATTATTTCTTGAAGGAAACAAAGTCAAGCTGTCTCTGCTGTCACAATTCAGATCAAAGCAAAGCTTCTGGTAAATGAAAGGGAAATCCCAGATTTCAAGGCCAGTTTCACCTGAATTTCTAAATTCATTAAAAAGAATGATCTTCAGAGATTCTGGAAAAATGGCACTCTAGGCAGAAGCACCACACCATCCCTCCACAGCAAAGATCCGAAAAACTAAGCCGAACAGAGAATACAACAATCCTGAAACCCTAACACACCAAATGAAGAGATAAAGAACTCAGCCAAGCACCAAATGGAGTGAGAAAACTGACAGAGAACAGAGAGCGAAGAGAGATTCATGCAGAGGTCCCCTACCGTCTAACGCAGCATGGATCTGCCGTCTTGGACTCCTATCGGAGACCAGCAAACAGGGGGTATGAGAAAGCAGCCTCACAGTGCATCCAGTGGGAGATAAAACAACCGGTAATTTGCGATATACACTTTCCCACCCCCCACCCTTCTTCACCCCAACTCAGCCTCTTCTGCTTCCCGTGGCCACAATCTCTTGACCGGGAAACACCAGCTGCTTGGATTCCACACACCTGAATGGGCCGGCTCTCCGAGTGCCATTTGTTGGCTGCTGATGTTGCTTTTTTCTGCTTCTTTTGATTTCTTCCTTACCTCTCACCACCTCCACCTCCTTTCGCTCAAATACCGGGCTCCGTGCACCATCTTTGCTTCTTCCTGAGGGGCTGCAGAGCTCCGGTAATTTGTGATATATGCTTTCCCACTCCCTGCCCTTCTTCACCCACACTCGGCCCCCTCTGCCTCCCTCGGACAAATTCTCTTGTCCAAGAAACAGCAGCCTGCACTAGCTGGCTCTCTGAGTGCCACTTGTTGGCTGCTAGTGTTGCTTTTTTTCCTGCTTCTTTTGATTTCTTCCTTACCTCTCACCACCTCCACCTCCTTTCACTCAAATACCTGGCTCCGTGCGCCATCATCGCTTCTTCCTGAGGGGCTGTGAAGCTCCATTCAAGTGTGGAGCTGCTGCCCGGTCTGGGCTGCCATGCTGGTGGGATCCCAGGGCTTTTGTTCATTTGTTTGTTTTGAATTGTTAGTTTGTTTTCTTTTCCTTTTCTTGAGTTGGGAGCCCTTTCTTGCCAGGCAGTGCTGCGTGGCAAGGAGACTTCCCACTCGGCTTGCAGAGATGTGCAGAGGGATCCCTGAGGGCATTTCTTTTCTCGTTAGTTTTTTTTTTTTTCTTTTTTTGGAGGGCTTTTCTTGTTTTTTTTTTTAATTCTTTTGTTTTCTTTTCCCTCTTTTTCCCTTTTTGTATTTCTTCATTGCTCAGTTTCTCATCTCTCTATATCTTCCTTCTCTTTCTGTTCCCTGAA
>NW_004443969.1:18466868-18475831 GCF_000243295.1 Trichechus manatus latirostris | reverse complement strand
AAATGATCTTCCTGTGAGAACGAGAACCACCGATGTTGATGATAATGAGTGAATAAATTAAAATGGCTTATTTTAAAATGAAAACACAATTTCTTCTGGTGAGTTTATTTGACATTGATTATTAAAAGTTATGCTCCAGTTTAAGATTTATGAAAGAAATAAAATGTAAACAACATCTTGTTCTTGTAGTTTTAGTGCTAGAATCATTCTTAGTTACTGATTTCTAGCTCTCATGCATTCATGCTCTTTGGTTTCAACATGAAGTCTATTATGAATTGAATTGTGCCCTCCAAAAATATGTGTATCAACTTGGCTAAGCCATGATTTCCAGGGCTGTGTGATTGTTCACCATTTTGTCATCTAATGTGATTTTCCTAGGTGTTGTAAATCCTATCTCTATAAAGTTAATAAGATAGGATTAGTGACATTCATGCTAATAAGGCAGGACCCAACCTACAAGATTAGATTGTATCTTCAGCAAATCTCTTTTGAGATATAAAAGAGAGAAGCGAGTAGGGAGACATGGGGACTTCGTACCACCAAGAAACAAGAGCCAGGAGAATACCACATCCTTTCGACCAGGGGTACCTGTATTGAGAAGCCCCTCCACTGGGGGAAGATTGAGGACAAGGACCTTCCTCCAAAGCTGACAGAGAAAGAAGGCATTACCCTGCAAATGATGCCCTGAATTTGGACTCGTAGCCTACTAGACTGTGAGAGAATAAATTTTTCTTTGTTAAAGCCATTCACTTGTGGTATTTCTGTTATAGCAGCACTAGATAACTAAGACAGCATTCCATTTCCCTCATGAGCCCGTTCAGTTCACCATTGGTTGCACTTGGTTCAGGAATACCTATCTTAAATGAAGTTTCCATGAGAAGAGTTTTATACCAGTAACATTAAATTCATCGGACAGAAAAAAAAAAAAAAAGAAGTCAGCAACATGTAAAAAATCATTAGTATAGTGCACTTATGAAAATAATGTGTTATTTGCATGTTATTTGCATAAAAGTATGATATGTTTAAGGGGGAAAAAAACAAAGTTTGTTGGCCTTCTAATGAAATGTGAGTTGGGCACTGAAGGGCCTTAGAAAAAGCAGGAAAAGTCTTGCCTTACACTGCAAAAGAGATTCCCCTCCCCATGACTAGGATGAGGGAGAGTGAAGGGTTTCCCTCATCAGTGGAGACCTGTGCCCCACTCTCAAGCAACCACTCAGTATTTGTGAAAACTTTGATCTGAGGGCAACATTTATTCACTTACTGAGCACATATCATGTGCCTGTCAATATACTATGCTTTAGATATTCTATATATTATATACTAGCTAGGAAAACAAAGATAAATAATTAAAATAATTAAATACTTATCAGCAGTCAATGATAAGGAGAAAAATGAAAGCAGTGAAATGAGGTATGACGTGTTGATGAGATGTAAGTTAGATGAGCAAGAGAGGTCTTATCAAGGAAACTTAAGTAAGAAGACTTAAGGAAAGCGAGGGAGCTATCCATGTGGGTCTCAGAGGAAGAATATTCCAGACAGACGGAACAGCAAGTACAATTCTCAGGAATGAGAATTGTGTCTGACGTATTTGAAAAGCTACAGGGAGATCAGTATGACTGTAGAAGAGTGAAGAAGGGAAGTATATAGGGCATTATGTCAGAGAAGTAATAGGGAGCTAGATCATTGCGGCTCCCAACTTTTTTAAATCTGCGTGAAAGGAGAAAATATTTGGATGATTTGGCTCACATTTTTACAAGGCAACTCTGTCTGTTATATTAAGAACTGACTGAAGAAAAACAAGCATAGAACCAGGGAGACCAGTTAGCAAGCTATTGTAATTATCCAAGGAGAGATGATTGGAAGGTGGGCCAAGGTCGTGGCAGCAGGTATAATGGAGAAATGGTCAAATTCTGTATGTATTTTGAAAGTGCATCCAACAGGTGCACCACAGGTGCAATTTTCTCTTGAGCATCTAAGAATAAACTGAGTTTATAGCCGAAACAGTTGGAAAATGCAGTTGCTATTAACTGAGATAGAAAGACTTCAGGGGAGCTGGTTTTGGTGAATTGCGGCAAGTTAAGTTGCAGAACGTTAAGTTTCAGATGCTTGTTTGTCGTCCCAGTAGAGTTGTCAAATACAGAGTTAGGTAAGGAAGTCTGGAGGTCAAAGTTAAAGAAGTAAGTTTGGGAGTATCAGCATAAAGATGGCATTTCATACTACGAGACTGGAAGTGATATTCTATAGAAAAGAGAAAGGGTTCAAAGACTGAGCCTTGGGGCTCTATTTAGATTAGGGTAGGAGAACAAACTATCAAAAGAGACTAAAAAAGGGGAGTCATGAGAAAAAGAGGCAAAAACAGGTGAATGTGGTGTCTTGGAAACCAAATGAAAAATTTTCAAGGATAAGAGATTGATAAATTGTCCAATGCTGCTGAGACCTCTAGTAAAATAAAGGCCGCAAAATAATCTTCAGATATAGCAACATGGAGGTCATTATTAACTTGAAAAAAGCAGTTTTAGTGGAATATGGGTGAGAAAACCTTATTTTAATGGATTCAGAAAATGAAGGAAGGAGAGAAATTGAATACAACAGGTACAGATATCTCTTTTAAGGAGTTTTACTCTACAGGAAAGGCTAGGAGTAGTAGAAATGGTATGGTTCCTTGAGGGAAGAGTGGGGTTAGAGAATTTGTTTTGTTTTGATGGGAGAAAAGCAGTATGTGTGCACGCCAATGGCGGTAATCCTATAGAGGGAAAAAATGATGATGCCAGGGAGAAAGGGAAGAATTGTGGAAGCATGACTTTGAGTAGAGGAGAGGAAGTAGGATCTAGGGCATAGGTGGAGGTCTTGGCCTTGGCTAGAAGAATGGACAGCTTATTCATTGTAACAGGAATGAAAACAGAGTGCACGCGCAAGATGCAGGTAAGTAGGTATGTATAGTATTTGAAGATGGTGGAAGATCTGATTGCAACAATTTTGTCAGTAAAGTAGGAAGATAGGAATAAGAAGTATAAGGAGGAAAAATGGAGTAAGGGGGTTAGAAGTTTTAGGAGAGAGGAGAAAATGTGAAATAGTCCACCATTGTTAGGATTCTGGAGTGGAGGTTGGACACGTCTCCATAGCCTACATTTTGCCAAGAGCATCAGAACCTCCTGTTTCAAATTGTGCACATGAACTTGGACAACGAGCATTTCAGAGAAATTCATAATGTCTTGAGAAAGTTTTCTGATGAGCATGGAAGCTCCTGGTAATACTGTATGGTTCTAAGGGATGAAGGTTGTTGTGGAGATAGGGGGAAAATTGTAATGGGAATATAATTTCCTACCAAAGAAAGTGATTGAGGACCAGACAAGATTTAGATTACCTACAAAAAAAAAAAAAAAAAAAGAAAGAAAGAAATGTGACATTTCTTGTAATCAATAATTTTGCAAAGAGTATTTATTGAAACTATGTAGTAATAGAGAATATAGAATAATAGTAAACAGAAAAAATACAATAATGTAGAAAAATTGGATTTACTCAGTTACTCATTCATTTAACAAATATATATGGAGTGCTTACTTTGTTCTAGACATAGTACTAATAGCTTGGGTGGAGTGAGACAAACAATAAACAAACATAAAATAAAAAGCACATTAATAAATAATTTGTTGGAGGCGCTAAAAAACTGTAAAGAACAGTAAAGCAAAATCAAGAGATAGCAAGTATGCATAACTCTTTCAGGAGGTCATAATGTAAAGTGAAGTTAGATATAGGTTAGGTATGTAGTGTATTGAGGGGGAAGAAGTGTCACGAGAAACTTATTATTAACATGGGATAAGAATAGCTTGATTCTATGCTTTGGAATGATGCAGAAGAGTTAGAAAAGTTGTTTATGTAACAAAGAAAAGGGAGACCTCTTGGAACAATGACCCTGAGTACTTGAGAGAAGAGGTGTTGACCTTGGCATCAAGGCATAGACAAATCTTACAGTAACAAAAAAAAAAAAAAAAAAGAAGAAGAAGAGTGTCCAGACAAAGATGAAGGTGATGAGTATAGTGTTTTCAGTAGTGACATCACTGATAAGGTGACATGTGATGGAAGACCTGAAAAAAGTCAGGGAGGGAGCTTCTGTGTATCTGGAGAAGTGTGTTCCAAGCAGAAGAAAGAGACATGCTTAGTAATCTGAAGAATAGCTAAGAGACATGAGTAGCGGGAAAGCAGGGAAAAGGGAGAGATTTTATTGGGCATTGGAGACAAAGCTAAGAACCATGATTTTTATGCATGTTGTGCAAGTTGCTGTGCTAGGTACTGAGAATTTGGAATTAAAAGTCTTCACCTTCCTTCTGCCTCCTTCTCCAGTGCTGAAGTACTGTCATCATATCTTGGCTTACTCTTTTCATCTTACACATGTGCATTTTGTAGCAGGGCTAAGGGTTGCCTTCATTTTATTGACTTAAATGTTTACAAGGAGAAGTCTCAAGGACTCGTTTCTGGCTCAGTAATATATTTTTGGGACCACAAGGCTCTGAGTTTACGTACTGAGTCCAGGTCCCAGGAACTCAGGCCTTGCCTCCTGGCCTCTATCTGCACTTTGGGAACTTCTGAGTATATCACTCTCTAATGAGATAAAGAGAAACGGAAGCTTGTTATTTACAATTATATTGCATTCATGTCATAGTAGTATGTGCAAGATGTTATGGAAGGACTTTCTGTTCTTGTTACATTGCGGAGCTGATGTGGATCTGCCTCCCACTGCAAACACATAGAAATGATAGAAATGCAATAAAAAATGTGAATTTAAAAATATTAAATACGTAGCTAAGCCTCACAGAAAAGAAAGTAAAATCCCTGTGAGACAGGATTGAAAAGGAATAATCTTACAAGTTGCTGCTATGGCAGACTGTGGGCCATGTAGTCCCTTAGGTCAGAGAGTTTAATGCTCATTGAGGAAAAGAAGAGATCACTTGATTCCTGCTTAAAGATGGGCCCTAGGAGAGTTATGACTGTTGTGAATGAGGAGCTAAAATAAATAACAAGAAAGCTTGCGTACGACAGTATATAGGGGACAACCCCATCCCTCCCCCATATGTACACATACACACCCTGATAACTCACCAGAACATTTCTTTGAACTCAGCTCGAAAAATCTCAGTTTATGGAAGTCATATCTGAGCCCATCTTTCATCAGAATCTACCATCTTCCATTCTGTGTGCTCCCATAACATTGTCAAGTCTTTTTTTTTAAATCAATTCAAGGAAATCCTTAGGCTTAATTTCTTTAAATTTTGCTCTCTTCTGATTTTTTCCTATTCCTATCATCTGGCATTCCTTTGAGATGTATTCTGTTTCTGCAATATATATATTTCCCAAAACATATATCTTTTGTATAAAGATAAACAAAAATAAATTAATAAGAATCCTTTAAAATAACATTTAATACATGTACCATTAAAAATACCTAAAACTTGTCTCCCCAAACTATGTCTTTATAAATCTGTGATGGATCTTATACACCTGTGTGCCATATAAACCGAACAAGATACATCTGCCTGCTTTGTTCAGGAATGACTCTGGAATCAAATGTAGTAAAACCCACAGTTGACCAGAGTTTTTAAAAAGATCATGTGGAAAAGTGATTCTTGCCAATAAGATTTTGGTCTAATGAAAAAGCCTGTTAAGATATGAAGTGGCACAATATTGCAAGAATCCTAGTCGAAACTGATGTACCTTCTGCATACCGTTGAAAGACAATTATCCATGGATCTTATGCATTTCTGGACATCTACAGGCAGGAGGAGTCTTTGGGTGGTACAAATGGTTAACGTCCTCGTCTGCTAACTGAAGGGCTGGAGGTTGAAATCCACCCAGAGGTGCCCCAGAAGAAAGGCCTGGCCATCCACTTCCAAACAATCAGACATTGGAAACTTTATGGAATACAGTCCTACTCTGAAACACAGGAAGTCACCATGAGTCAAAATTGACTTGACGGCAACTGGTTAATGAGCAAGAGGCATCGGCAACTTTGATTTGGAGTATCTTTTCAAGGATTTTGTATAATAAGCAGCCTGGGAAGCTAGAAATAGTACCTTCCTCTGAAGTAGAGGGCAGGGTTGTTTACTGTTCAGGATAATATAGATTATGTCTCCCTTTGGAGCAAACATTGGTTGGACAAGTTTGTCTTTATATATGATTGAGGTTTCCTAATGTCAAGATTTTCTCAACAAACCTACTGTGTGAATGGTATCCACCTGAGCTCATCTCTACATCATCTCCATGGGACTTGGGGGACAAGTGAAACTGAAGTGAACAGAAAGTTCATGCTGCCTCCTGTGCTATAAAAATCCTTTGTCTCTGACTTAGAAGTCTCGTGTCTTTGGCCAGTATCTATGGAACTGTGTCTGGCTAAGTTGTTAGTGTGTAAGTTAAGGGCAAAATCTCAGACCCTTCACAAATCTTAACACAAGCAGTCCTTCCAGTTTTAACTTTTCTTCCTTGTACTTTTCATTATTTCCTTCACTGGTCATTTCATGCTGTTTTCCCCATTTCTTCTCTACATCATCCTACTTCTCCCTCTTCTTTGCTGACTTGACCTGATCTTACCCTTTATATATGGACACAGCATCTATGCAGAGGTTGGCACATAATATATACATCTGTAGAGTAAGCCAATGTATTTAAAAGTTTTTATCTCTAATGAGCATTTTCTCCTCAGTTTATCATTGACAATTTGAATTAGATGTGCATGATGCTAGCTAATTCAGTTTGGGGTTTGGATTATTAGTTAATTTCCTTTTAAGTTGTAGGATATAGAATTGATTATAGCAATTTTAGGAACTATATTTTTCAAGGGTTTGCTGCACCATTTCTTTCTGTCTAGGGGATTTTCCCTTTTGATGTGCAGGGCCATTTAAGTCCTCCATGCATTTCTGGAAAAGCTAAAACCCCAAATCTAAGCCTGTTGAACCTCTTGTCACGTAAGTATTTGAAAGAATGATACTTAAGGGAAATAGAAAATGACACTTTTTCCCTCATCTTTTGAAGATGAAATGATCCACCCCCCTTCAATTCTACCAGAAGAGATTCCCAGCTCGTTTTTCTTAGCAAGAGCTTTAAAGTGTAAAAAACTCATCAAACATCTTTTCCTTTGAGACAATGTCATCTGAGTTCAAAGGATGTACATAGCTCTGCAAAACGGCTGTCTTGTTTCAGTGATAAGGCCTTGGCTTTCGTTTTATGTTTGATTCCAAGAAAATCAAATCTGGTTTTATGTACACTATAAATCAGGAAATTAGGAGAAATAATCCAGTTCTGCAGACAGCTGGGAGGGGGGAGAGTTTCCAGTCAAAAAAAAAAAAAAATCCTACAATGACTCTTTAGCTAAGTTACGTCTTCACTCTCAAGATATACTTGATTAATAAAACTGAAAACATATCTTTATTCTTTCATACAATGAAGAAATCTATACTGTTGCTCTTGGGAAACAATATCACCATCTTCTTATAGTTAATCCTTTAGAAGATCTTTACTGGTAAACTGAATGATTAAGGGTGATGTCTGTTGGTTTGCTTATTTTTTACCAAAATCTGATCAAGTCTGTTGTGCCAGCAATTTTTTTTTTTAAATAAAGATTTCAACGTTCAATCTACAACCTATTGAATCATAATATCTGGGTGTGGGACACAGAAAATATTCATATAAAAAAATTTCCTAGGACATGCAATTTTATCTCAGCATATTCTCCTAAACCACTTCCTCTGGTAATGCCCATGATAATGCTTGAGCTATAATGTATTAATTTTCTTGCACATTCAAAGGCAATCTGCAGATTTTTTATGTAATAAACTGTGTATCAATAACACTCAGAAAATAGAATTATTTTCACATTCAAATTCAGTTATAATCATCCAGCTAAGGAAGTTGGGAAGATTCTTTCACTTCTTCTAAAATTAAGATATGGAGTTCTTGGGTGGTGCAAATGCTTAATGCTCTTGCTTGCTAACTGAAAAGTTACAGGTTGGAGTCCACCCAGAGGTGCTTTGGAAGAAAGGTCTGGTGATCTTCTTCCAAAAATTCAGCAACCCAGGGACTCCAGCATGTAATCAGTGCCTAATAAATAATGATTAAATTAATTGCATTTTTAATACTTGAATAAGATAATATTTGTGAACTCAGTTTATAAACAGTAAAAAACTGTGGAAAATATTAGCTCAATTCATTTCAATAAACACTTCTCTACTATGTGCTGGGTCTTAGAGCACCTTTATATGCAAGATAGGCATAAAAAGATGATTAATATTTATTCTCTGTATCATTTCAGATTAGATTTAATTACATACAAAAGAAAACTCAAAAGGACAGTCACTTAGAAACATAAGGGTTTATTTTTATCATATAATGCAAAATCTAGAGGTAGGCAGTTGCTGGCACTGATGGTGGTTCAAGGATGGTCATGATCTATGTACCTATGACTCTTTTAGTGTTTGCCTCATTGTTTCAAGATGGCTGCTTATGCTCCTGCCTTCATGTCTAAGTTTCATGCAGTACAGAAGACAGATGAGGGAAATATTCCACCTAATAGTTTGTCTTATATCTTATTGGCAGCTACTGATCAGGAAAAAAAAAAAAGAAGTTACGTAAGTGTGGTCTTTTAGCTAGGCACATTTTCAACCAAAAAGAAAATCAGGGTTCTGCTACCTAGGACTAAGGGAAAAATGGTCATTGGGTAAATCACTGTTTTTGGTCTCCAAAATCACAGTTTTGCTAGAGAGCTCTTTAAACAATTAATATGACTGATTTTATTTTTTACTTCACTGATCACAAAATCTAGCAGGGTACATACCTATGTCTTCAACTATAGACAAGCAAGTCCTACATGATTCATAGAATAAAAATAGTTCTATATTTGTGTGTGTGTATATATATATATACACACACACACACACACACACACGAATACATATATATATATAGGTCTATGTGTG
>NW_004443969.1:18424620-18466768 GCF_000243295.1 Trichechus manatus latirostris | reverse complement strand
TCCAAGGAGTCAAAAGGAGGTGAAATTCTGGGATTAATCCAGGGTCCAGTTCAGATCATGTTATCCTAGGTGTTTATCATCTAGCATCAAGGAAGAGCCATCAAAGTTTGTTAATCAACCTGTATTAACAAAGATTATTCTGGTGAATGGATTGTAGCTTCTTTTATTATTCCATTTAACTCAGGGAAATAGGCAACATCACACAGTATAAAACAAAAATGCTGTAATATGGGAGTCCTTCTTCAATTGTAGAACTGCATGTAGGAGTCCTTCACAGCTGGCTGACATTCTGCTGTCCAGACCTACACTTGCTATGTCACTTCCACATCTTATTATGCTAAACTTTCCTATTTGAATTAACTGATTGGTGTCTGTATCCCCACTTGCTCTAAAACAAGATAAATGGGATCCAAAAAACAATACCTAAATTTTGCAAAACCTAGTGTTATATTATTGCAAATCTCCTTCCCTGCATCAGTCTTTCCAAGCGTAGGCCTTGCTGCCAGGTGTATGCACCCTGAGGCCTCAGGGTTCATTAAGAGGCAGCTGTTATTGATTGGACATGCATGTCAATGAGGCCTTAGTGATGTGGGATGGAGCCCAGCGTAGGAAGAAAGAGTGATGCTCAAACTATAGATTAGGAACAGGGCATAAGCTCCCTTGCACCATCATTTCAGGGTGGACTCTAAGGAGCACAAGAATTCTAACTTTTAATCTGATTTTCCAGGTCGTTAGAATATACATCAAAGTAGGAAAATGGAACTATTTTTCATTTAATAGTTCATTAACAATTTGCTTTGTAACTGCATTAGTATTCCTGCTCTGGGCCCTGCAAATTTTAGAGGTGAGTCTAGGAGGGCAATGGGGAAAAGGAACATTATTTTGATGCCAGAGCACTGAGGTCGAAGAGATATTTTTCAGGGGAGGGTTTTTTACATATAAAGGCTTACCCACCACAACTGAAACACAGGGGAGAAGGTGCCCCGAATGTAGGTTGGGTTCAGAAAGTAAGACGTGAGCATGGTATAGGAATATTTTTCTTTGTAACACTTTTCTTAGACATGTGATGCCAGATATCATTTTGTACATTCAGGCATGGAGAGTCAAAATAGCTTTGATACAGACTCATACAGCTCAGCATCATCCTTTTTATACATCTCTATAGCCCATCAATTGCTGACAACTTCTACTTCTAAGTTTCTGAAGTTCTGATCTTCTTTTTAAAGAAAGAACTCAAGAGAGAGAAGTTGGAAAATGCAGACAATCTGCAATTAATCAATTTGCTAAATCTTGACTAACTTAAATTCGAATATAAAAATGTTCCAAACAATGCTGTCCTCAACTCAGACATGAATCTAAAACTCTTGAAGAGGGACAGGATGGGAAAGGATGAAATGAAAGCAAAAATATTTCCTGAAAAGAACTAGTAGTCAATTGTTAAAATACGCACATATTGGTTTTGTCACGGTATGTTGTAAAGTTTTTTTTTTTTCTTAAAATACAGACTCGTCTTCAAGATCCAAAAGAACTTGGTGGTCTCTTATATAGTCTGCAACTTATGGAGAAGTTGGCTGGGTGTATATAGGCTGAGTGTTTAAATAAACTCACTTCTCTTCTAGGGCTGAAATGACAGGATATCTGAAGAGTTAAATGGCATTAATATGTAAGTAAGCAAGGTTTTAGAGTTTAAATAGATTTCACTAGCATAGAAAACATCTATGCAATTATAGCAATGTTGGGTGTTTTGCCTGACTAAAGAGTGCTTCAATCTTTAGTGGGCTATGATCCATTATAGTAGAAATATATAATCGTGTTCTTCCTGATTGAACTGAAAAATAATATTTAATGGGTTTTCTATATTCAGGAAATTTGGTATTATCACAAAATACACTTTTTGTAATACAAACAACTAATTTCGTTCCATGTAATATCATTCTTCACGAAAGTCACTGACCTTCTTAGAGTATCACCTTGCTTTGATAAATAACTAGAGAAAAATCCCATTGAAAAGGGGCCTTCCAATAATTTCAAGTGGGAGTCAATTTTCATGTTCTTCATTGTAATGCTTTATAAATATCCTCCTATGATATACTTTTATATGGTTCAAATTATACTAAGTATGCTTTTTATATTTTCATTTACTCTGTTTACTTTGCATCTCATGCCGCTGTATACTTAGGTCTTGAAAAACTTTTGATGTCACTTTGGTAAAAATATAGTGTCTTAGTCAAGAAATGACAGTATTGTACGTATAAATCAGCCACCATAAAAATATATCAGCCATATTTAACAAAATTTTAAATGCAGGATGTATTTTTTACTTTTAGCTTTTGCACATTGTTTGATTCATTACTTAAAACTGAATACAAAGATCAAGGAAACTTTGAAATGCATACCTCGGAGTATTAACAAGTACTCAGTTCTTGATATAAATGTCAGAGAAAAAAGAAAAAGATCTGAGGAACTCTGTACTGGTGAAATACTGAATTGCTGCTGAATCAAATTATCAATGTCACTGAGATAATGCTTTATCACGGAGCAAAATAATTGTAATATCATTTACTTACTGTGTGAATTTTGGCTCAATATTATAAAATAGCGCTCTAGAAGTAATTTAGGAAGACGGGGCCATGGTGTAACTGTCCAGTTCACTCTGGTGTCGTAAAGTCTTAGGTTAGAAATCGTCCAGGAAATAATATGTTTTAACCGTTGGAGTCTTTTTTCCCCAGGAAATTATAGCACCATAAGTTTTCATTTTCCCCAGCGTCTTTTCTGCTATAATAATGGCTTGAGAATTTAAATCCTGTGCTGTTATTGTGACTTCAAAGCCTTAAAACTGCAATTGAATGAGGCAGTTCATCTGTCATTATTCAAATATAAAGCAATTATGATGAAATAAAGATAAAATTCCATTGAGAAAAACTCCAATCAGTTTTCACTTATATTTAACTAGAAACATAAAACAATACTTAGAAAAGAAAGTTTAGGTAATAAAATTGAAGAATACAAAAGTATGAATTACTGATCTATAACTGAGTTATTGGTGAAGGTTACAGGGCATGTAAATAAAATGTGTCATCAGCATTGAGTGAAAGTTTGGTGCATGATAAAAACAAAACACTCCCCTCAAAAAACAAAACAAAACTTCACTTAAATGGTCAAAACTGTGCCTAATCGATGTTATGTACCATAAGGCTATTGTAAATTTTTTTTTTAATTCTCATCCCAACCAGTCAGTATCAAACTCAATGAATCTATATGACTTCATCATTTTTTAAAAAATATGTTAAATCAATGACACTCACATGCCACAATAGCAAGTCAATGAACTTTCTATTCTGAATTTTACATTCCCTCACTCACACCAGCTGCGCCTTTCCATGATGCTTTCTGTCTGATCTTTAACTTCAATATTTCCCCCTTTTTTTAAAATCTAAATTTTTAGTATCCCATTGATTTAAATTAATCAAATTGATCCAAAGGACCATCAAATAGATTGTTCAGCTATATTCTAAAAGGAGTTAGAAATAGAAGAAAAGTAAAATATATAACATATGTCTTATGAGAATTTTATAAATATGTTTTTCATTAACTACTCATCCATTCATTAGCATAATTTTATTAAAAACATCTCTACATTAATCTTATTAAGTTCTCATGCTGTTCAGACTCACATAAGCATAACATTCTACTTTTAGTTAGTTAATTTATTCTTTTCTTTTTTTTTCTTTGATTAATATATATAATTCTAGGAGCCCTGGTGGCACAGAGGTTAAGAGCTCCACTGTTAACCAAAAAGTCAGCAGTTTGATTCCACCAGCTGCTCCTTGGAAACCCTATGGGGCAGTTCTTCTGTGTCCTACAGGGTCACTATGAGTCAGAATTGACTCGATGGCAATGGTCTGGTTTTTTCACGTATATGTATATAATTCTAATACAGGAAGGACCTATTAAAAATTTGCACCTCAACTATCTGAAGTTTTCTCCATTAAATGAATAATAAATGCAATGCATGTGCTCAATAATATTTCAGGTAAACAAGCTTTCTATAGTGCCTACTATGTTCCAGATCTCTGTTTAATACTTTATGTAACACAATGGATGGGGATTAAAAAAACAGAGAAGTACAAAATTGAAATGGAAATACAAATAAGGAAGTCCTTAATTTTGCTATGAGAATATTTGGCATCCTGCCATGGGAGGCAGGAATGGCATCCATCAGCATGAACCCCTTTAGCAGCTGAGGCTTGAAGGATGAGTAAAATGTAACCAGGGGATGAGACACGAGAAATGTCTTCTAGGCAGAGCATGGAAAATGCCACAAAGCAAGAGAAAAGCATGGTTCTTAGATCTGGCTGGGAGCAGCCTGGAGGAGCAGGTGAATGGTAAAAGACGAGGCTAGAAAAGGTATCAGAGCCAAATATGGATTCTGTCCCCAAATTCCTAGAAATAGTGAGCAGTTTTAAATAGGGACCCAATCAGAATATATTTGCCTTTTAAAAGATATTTTTGACTGTAGTGTGGAAAACTCAAAAGAACAAGGATACAACCTGAGATAGAGAAATATGTAAGAGGTTAATTTTCACTAAGTCAAGGTGGAACAACAACAAAAGTCATTCACCTAGAATCCTAACAATGGGAATGGAGGGGAGAAAAAAACCCTAACAATTTCTAAGTATGGTAATAAGTAGAATCAACAAAATTTAGTTGATTAAAGGTAGGTGCTTGAGGAAAGTTGATAATCAACATATGCCTATCAGTATTGGGCAAATGAATGGATGGTAAGGTGATCCAGTGAGATAAAAGGTGAAAGAAGAAGAGTAGGAACTAGGTTTATCAGGAAGAGTTGGGACAGACTGAATACAGTTTTAACCATGTTGAGCATGAGATATCAGTGAAGCTTCCACTGTAGACCTCTTTTATTTTTCCCACTTGTAGCTTTTATTCTAATATATATATATATATTTGTTGTACTTTAGATGAAGGTGTACAATGCATACTAGTTTCTCATTAAACAATTAATACACATATTGTTTTGTGACACTGGTTGCCAACCCCATGACATGGCAAACCTCTCCTGTTCTTGACCTTGGGTTCCTATTGCCAGCTTTCCTGTCCCCTCCTGCCTTCTCGCCCTTGCCCCTGGGTTGGTGTGCGCATTTACTCTTGTTTTGTTTTATGGCCCTGTCTAATCTTTGGCTGAAGTGTGAACCTCAGGAATGACTTCATTACTGAGCTATAAGGGTGTCTGGGGGCATACTCTTGGGCTTTTTCCAGTCTCTATCAGACCAGTAAGTCTGGTCTTTATTTTATTTTATTTTTTGTGAGTTAGAATTTTGTTCTACATTTTTCTCTGGGACCCTCTATTGTGATCTCTGTCAGAGCAGTCAATGGTGGTAGCCAAGTACTATCTAGTTGTGCTGGATTCAGTCTGGTGGAGGCTGTGGTGTTTGTGGTCCATTAGTCCTTTGGGCTAATCTTTCCCTTGTGTCTTTGGTTTTCTTCATCATTTCTTGTTCCAGACGACGTGAGACCCGTGGAGGATCTTAGGTGTTTGCTCAACACTGTAGATCTCTTTAGGAAGGCATGGGATTGTATCACAGGAGAGTTCTGAGGACCCACTGGGTGATAAAGAGCTCTTAGGTGTTTGGAGTGTGATAAGTGTATGCCAAAAATGGGGTGGCAAGACATCAAGATCAATTTTTCATATTTTATATTTTCTTAATGCCTGGGATGAGGGGTATTACATTTGTATCAATTTAGTTGAGGAATACAGGAACTTTGTTAAAAGGATCCTAAATAGAATACTCTGTATTTTGGTAGAAAATAATTTCAACAATAAATCGGTACCCACTTTTTCATCAAAAGAAAGACTCTTTCCTTTTATTAGTGAAATCGACACACTAGTCTCCAAAGTCTGGTCCTGGCATTTACTTGATCTTTACCCATTGACAAGTTCCTTAACCTCTTTAGCGTCTTATTAACAGCAATAATAACAGCCTTTCTTAGCAGGATTATTGAAAGGCTAGAATAAAATATATGAAAATGCCTAGGGTATTGCATTAGCAGAACTGAAAAAAAAAAAGTTTAAATAATTTTTAAAAGGGTTCATCCTCCTCCCATAAACTAGCTCTTCTGCTGTAAGTACTAAATAACATAAATCTGTGTTCCTTTTCTGACTATTTGTCTCATTCATTCAACAACTATTCTCTTAGCACCTACTGGATATATGGAGTGATGTTACATGTCACTGAGGAAAACTTAACAATGTAAAATATACTCCCTGTCTTGGAACAGCTTACTATATGGTTGATAATAAAAGCCCTGCAAAAGTGAAAAAGTAAATAACAATAAAAGGTCATTTGTGAAGGTGAAAGAAAAGGATGGTAAAGGAAATAGTGGTATGCCTCTAACATGACCTGGGCACTCCAGTTCACATAGATTACCTCTTTCCTGATTGCTGAGAGCGCTTCGTGTACAAGAATGTTTTTCAAAAGTGATTGCTCATATAGAACAAAGGTTAAAAGAGCCATCGTTAGAGTTGGTGGTCAGATCTGATTTTGAATCCTGTTTCCGCTAGTATTAGTCAGGTAACCATGGGCTTGTTTCTTAGGCTCTCAAATCCCTCATTCTGAAGTGGAAATAACTAGTAACCATCACATAGCTTTTTTAGAGGTGTAAATGGGTAATATAAAACCTCCATTGTAGTGCTGATCAGAGCTCCTGGGTGGCACATACGGTTATGCACTTGGCTACTGACTGAAATGTTAGTGGTTGGAACCTACCCAGAGGCACTTTGGAAGAAAAGCTGGTGATCTGCTTCCAAAAGGTCATAGCCATGAGAACCCTCTGGAGTGCAGTTCTACTCTGCAACACATGGGGTTGCCATGAGTCAGAATTGACTCAATGGCAACTGGTTTAGTGTCTAATCTATAGTGAAAGCTCAAATAAAGGGTAGTTCGTAGTGGTGGTCAACAGGGCTTTCACTGGCTGATTTTCGGAAGTAGATTGTGACACTTCTTTACCTTTCTTCCTAGTCCATCTGAGTCTAGAAGCTTCTATAAAACCTGTTCAGCATCATTGCAACACACAAGCTCTCAATGACAGACAGATAGTGGTCTGATCTGCGGTCAGTCATGGGGATGGTGAAGGTGAAAGACTGGGCAGCATTTTTTACCATTAAACATGGGGTGCCATGAATCAAAGGCTGACTCAACAGCAGCTAATAACAACAACAGTAATTGTGTTTAAACAAAAATGCTAGACTATTATTTGATTTTAAAAAAGCATCAGGGGATATTTTTGGTTTAAGGTTTAAATATTTTTCTCAGGGAAATAGTTTTGGGAGTTCATCCAGCCTCCATGACTCCAGAAAAATCTGGATTCCATGAGAAATTAAAATTCTTCTCTGCATTTTACCCCTTTTGGTCAGGATTCTTCTATAGAGTCTTGATCAAAACATTCAGTAATGGTAGCCAGGCACCATCTAGGTCTTCTGATCTCATGGCAAAGGAGGCAGTTGTTCATGGAGGCAGTTAGTAACACATTCCATTTCCTCCTCCTATTCCTGACTCTCCTTCTTCCTCTTTTGCTCCAGGGAAATAAAGACCAGTTGTTGTACCTTTCAAGCTTTTAAGACACCAGGCACTATGCAAAGAACTAGGTGGTAGAATAGAGGCACTAAACATGTTCTTGGACCACTTAGTTGGGATGTCTCATGAAACCATGACCCTAAACCTCCAAACCAATGGTTTAGCTTATCTAGTCAAAAATGTTTGCCTTGAGCATTGTGCTCTTTTAAGAACTATCTATATGGGATCAAATTGACAATAGCAACTCAGAAGATTAGATAGGAAACTTAGGGGGCAGTGAATTTAGAAAAGGATGGTGAAAATGGTTGTACAACTTGAAGAATCTAATCAATGTCACTAAATTATACATATCAAAATTGTTGAATATGTCTTGTGGTGTATATTCTCAAAACAAAAATTAAAATAAATAAAAATTAAAAAATCCCCTTCACAGAAAAAAAGCAATGTTAATTTTCTTACAAAGGAATTTTATAAAAACATCATCTAATTTAGCTTTCACAACAATCCTGTGAGTTGGATAATATTATTCCTATTTTGTAGGGAGGAAAATAAATCTTGATGACATTGCTTTCAGTGAAGAGAGGCAAGAAGTTCAAGAGCTTAGAGAAAGGATGATGTCCATAGAATGACCTTGGAAATTATGACTAAAAAATCATATGGAGCCAAGAGAGACGTATAGAATCAATTGGATATTATTTTTATATCTGCCAAAGTTATATGATACTAAGATATTGTGAAAATCCTTTAAGCTCATGGTTCTTTAGACCCAGATGGGAGAAATGTTTTAATATCTTAAGAACCAAAGAAATGCAAAATCTAATCAAATGTGGTAATTACTCTGTGAGGATTACCAAGTTGACTTGAAAATTTGGTGAGGATATGACTCAAGTCTAAGAACATGGTACAAAGGCCCTGTTGGATCCTATAAATAGATACAGGAAGTTTCATAAGGGTCCCCGATATGAACCCATTGCTTCTTGCCCATATTTCCTGGTTGCTAAGAACCTCAAAAAAGTGAGAGGCATCCCCCACAAATTATATGGGAAAGTAACCCCCAAAACTGTGTTGGGTGAATAATTGTTTCCTTATGTGTGGCATTTTTAATCCCAGGAAGATTTAGAACTGTATTTAAATGTTTAAAAGGATCATATCCATGATACTATTATTATTTTGTTGTTGCTGAGCAAACTGTGCATACTTGATATTTTAAGTATCTGACATATTTTGGAGAATTTTGCATATTAGACTAACAGGTTAGTCTTGTAACCCCAATTTGAAATATGCAATTGTATAATTGATTGAAGCCTGACATCTTATCTTGGAATAGTCAGTAAGTTTATACAGTATTAGAACATATATTGGTATAAAACCAAACCCATTGCCTTCAAGTCGATTCTGACTCATAGTGACCCTATAAGACAGAGTAGAACAGCCCCATAGGGTTTCCAAGGAGCAGCTGATGGATTAGAACTGCTAACCTTTTGGTTAGCAGCATATATATTTTTAAATTTAATTTACTAAATTTTATAAGATTTACATAAGTACTTGGGAAGAGTTTTCACACAATTCAAATGTTTAATAAATGAAATCAAATATATTAAATTTACAACTATTGTTTAAAATATTTAAAGGTTTGTAAAACAGGACCAAATATTAATGAAAGCATTTTCTATTTGAAAAATACATTGTTTTTTTTCCAGAAAATTTAGTTATGTGCACTGATCAAATATTATTTCAAAATTGTTATAAGGAAAGAGATCCCAAATTGGACAAATTGAAGTTTTCTCTCTTGATAAAGACATTAAAAAAAAATTAAAAAGAAATAAAAGGTTAGATATCTTTTTTAGACTGTATACTAAAAAGGAAAAAAAAAATACCGGTGAAAGATCATTAAGGTCTTGACCAGCATTCAGCTGAGTGGGATGACAAGTGGATTCCCAGAAGAGGTCTTCATTCCATTAGAAGTTTATCTGAAAATTGCTTACTAAGCAGTTTATCAGGAACGCTAATTTCTTCCCAGAAAGAAGTAGTGAATTTAGAGGTCTGTCCCAGACCCAGTTAGGCACAAATTTTCCTTTACACACATTTTTAATTATTAAATTTATTTAAATTTTTAGTCTTAACACGTGAAAAATAAATTTTCTAAGCTGATTCCAGTAGTTCAAAAGAACTAGGTTTTTCTTTTGACTTTTTTTTCTAACAAAAGTAACTTCAGATTAGATTTTTAGACACCTTAAACCACCCTCAAAGACACCCCTACTGGCCGCCCAAAACCAAACTCATCAGAGTATTAGCTGTTTATACAAACTCGACATCAAAGGATTTGTTTGTTTTGTGTATGTATGTGTGTGTGTATAAATGGTTCATTTATATTTTATACTGTTTCATCACTAAATGTGAACTTGTGAGGGCTTGCCATAAAATACACACTTGTACATGGGCTCATTAGATCAAACATAAAAGATCAGAAGCTGTATATGGAAAAAGGAGAATCAATGTACTAGGTAGCAGGAATGAGGTCATTACCCCTGTTCCTTTCCTGATATTTATACCCTGATATCTCACAAAAAAAAACAAAAACCCATTGCCATCAAGTCAATTCTGACTCATAGCGACCCTATAGCAAGTAGAAGAGATTGATACAGGAAGTAAAAGTCCATTTTCTCCCAAATAGTTTGATCTTGGTTTTCTGGCCCCAGTCATTTCTCTTTGTTCGCTGACTTTGATGCCCGGCCCTTGCCACTGAGAACTAAGACATTCATTCCTCAAAATACTCGTTGAGGGGAGTTTTGGAGGCTGACCCCTTTGAATGAATTGCTGTAAGTAGCCTGAAGTCATACCCTGCATCTAGGGAGGGGAGGTTGGGGCCCATGCAAGAAGCCTCAACTGGAGAGCATTCTGAAGGGCCATCTCAGTCCCCTAGCTCCTTGAGGGATCGGTTGACCTTTGTTGCAAAGGTATTACATTTAATCTTTTGCCATCAGTCCAGTCTTGCTTCCTTCACCGACTCTCCCTACACATATTTATTGCAAAAGCATTGCCCAATAAACTTCCTGTGCACAAATCTCCCTCTGAATCTGCTTCCTGCAACAGTGAACTTCAAAGAGAACACAGAGTAGTAACGTAGTAATGTGGAGCTGACCTCCTCTTCCATCAGGTAGGAGAGAGAGAAGGAGGTGAGGTGTAAGTAGGGAAAACAGAAGGACTTTGTTTCTTAAGGAAAAAGATGTCTTTGGTTATCAACAGGCAGTAGAGGATGGGGATAAGAAAGTGTTTCAAGGTAAAAAAGGATTTCCCTGGAGTTCAGGACTCCAAAAGGCAGCAAACTAGAAGTAAGGGGGAAGCTAAGGGGGAGTGGTCAGAAACCAACTGTGGTAGGAAGAATAATGAGTCCCAAATATGTCTACACCCTACAGAATCTACAGAATCAGTGAATATATTATCTTAGAGGCAAAAGAATTTTGCAGACGTGATCAAGGATATGGATTTTGAGATGAGGAGATTATCCTGGTAGACCCAATATAATCACCTGGGCCTTTAAGAGCTGAGCACCTTTCGCATTTGTGGTCAGAGGGGCATGTGACTGTAGAGGAATGATCAGGGACATGCATGGTTCCTGGCTTTGAAGATGGAGGAAAGGGCCAACAAATGTGAGTGGCCTCTAGAAACTGGCAAAGGCAAAGAAACCGACTCCCCACCCCCTTACCCCCTGAACTTTCAGAAAGGAAAGCAGCCTTGCCAGCCCCTTGATATTAGCCCAGTAAGACCCGTGTTAGACTTCTAACCTAGTGCACTGTAAGATAATAAATGTGTGTTGTTTTAAGCCAATAATTTTGTAGTAATTTGTTACAGCAGCAATAGAAAATTAATGCACCAACCTAGGGAAGAACTTGAAAAAAGCAAAGGCTCATTGAGGATGTGGTGAATTGCAGTAACAGTAGCAGATGGCAACTTGGAGGAAGGAGCAATAGTTTGGGGAAGGAACAAAGTCAGTTCTGTAAGTGACATCCCAGACATCAGGGATTAGATAACCAATTTTTGCTTCTTTGCTGGCTGTTTATTAAAGATCAAAGAAGATCCTTCCACATGCTGGCAAAATATTAAAATATGTGACAAATCCCAGATTCTCCAATGAATAGAAAGGGCTATGATTGGACACAATATGTGAGCGTTGTTTATCAAAGGTACTAAACAATATGCACAAGCAAATGAGCACTTGGAACTCAGTGAAGCCAGACTAGTCTGCCCCATCAAGAAGGACTAAATATTTGAGGATCAAAAAAAAAAAATCACCATTTAAAAAAAATTATCATTTTCAATTATGTTCATTATTATTTCTAAAATGTGTGTAGCTATTGAGGATAAGTAATATTCCATTTAAAGCAGATAATTTTCCCGTATGAGAATGTCAGGTAGGGGCTGATAGTAGGAGAAGGCATTCTGTCTTTTTAAAATAATACATTAGGTGCTCTTGTCACCAACATGGTGGTGTTAGCATCTCCATGCTCCTGTCCCCACCACCCAAAACACACACACACACAAACAAGCAGAACTTGGCAGAACTAATATTTTCTGAACTCTAGAAATCAGTCAAAGGTTTACAGCAACCAAGTGAATGCTGAATCAAGAAAAGGCTACTTCAAAATGGTGAGAAAGCTTTGGTTTTCTACATGCCCGTGCCCCGCTGGCTCCTTGGCTTGTGGTAGCTGTAAAGGTGTCATTCCCAGAGAGGGACCTTGGTCCCTGGTTCTAGAGGTAGGAGAGCAGATCTTACTTGCAAATGATTGTGATTATATGTTCTATCCTGTCTGGGAGCTACCTGAAGGATTAACACAAGGCTTAATGATTCTTTGGTTCTATGTGACATCAACTGAGACCAGTCAGTTGTATTCAGCTGACAAATTGCCTGGTCTTGAGGTATCAATATTTCTTTACTCACATATATAGCATTTTAATGTGGTTGGTTAGATGGCTGGTTTCAACTGGGACTGCTGACAGGAGTACCTACATGTGCCTTCTTCAGCATGACTGTTTTAGGGATGTAAAAATGGCCATGCAGTGTCAGAGGTCCACTAACTTCACAAGGGGGAGGCATCATCATCAATATCAGCCAAAGACTGATTCCCAGGAGGTGGAGGTCAAATATACCTCCACTCTTCAATCTTTTTAACAACTTTGACACAAGTTATCTCTCCCATGGAACTCTCTACTTCTCTGTTGGGTTCAATAATTTGTTGCAATGGCCACACAGAACTCACAGACCATAGTCACAGTTATGGGGTTTATTAGGGAAGTAACAGGTTACAATTCAGGATCATGAATGACCCACGATACAGTTCTTCCATCAGGATTGCTTCTTCTCAGCTGTGCCTACAGGCAGGCCTCTCTGTAAGCCTCAGCCTCTCGGCCCCTCAGCCCTCAGCCTGGCCTCTACCCTACTTTGGCAAGTGTTACAAAGCTCTTTAGCACCGTACTCTACTAGTAAGGCTCTGTCTGAAGGCACTTAGCTCAGTGGGTCAGCACACCCACTGTAGCCACCCCACTCTGTGGGCTGGGAAGCCCACTGCACCACCTCGTGCCAGTCTCCTGGTTCTGCTGCCACTGTTTCTCTGCCCCCCTTTCTCGCTATCTCGAATGGTCTCTGGTGTTGCAGCTGTCTCTGAGTTTCCTGGGTCTAGAAGGTTCTCAGCGCAGAGACCTCAGGTCCAAAGGTCATGCTCTGCTCCTAGCTCTTCTTTCTTGATGTCAGTGAGGTCTCCCCTAGCCTCTGAGATTGGCTCTCTTTAAGCCTAGCAAGAAGGTAAAACTGACCAGTCACCTCTTTAGGGTTCCATATACCTTATTGGCATGGTCCCACCCCCACAAGTGTTCCATGCACCTTATTTGCATTGTTAGCAAGCTGTCCAATCACTGTGGTGGGCCACAAGCACCTTATTTGCATATTCCCAACTAATCATTGTGTGGAAGTTACAAGACCATGTATAGCTAAAAGGGCCATATTAAGTAATTTACTGTACTGCAAGGGTAGTGGGATTTGTCAAATGATGGCCAGCTTCACCTAGAGAGAGTGTTCCTAGAGACCAGAACATAAGCTGCAGGGTTTCTTATGACAGCATCAAAGGCCCATACTCTGTTGGTCAAGTAAGCACTAAGGTTGGCTCAGATTCAAGGGAACATAGTTAGATTCTACATCTCAAAGGGAAGAAGAACACATTCTTGGCCACCTCTAATCTACTACAATCATTTAAAAATAGGAAAATCAGTTGATAATTTTTTAGCAATCATTTTCCCAATCTCATGTTTCCATTTCTACCTTATTGTTTATTAGTGGGGTGAACATATTTCATATTTATTGATCATTTATAATTTTTGTGTGTGTGCATTGCCCATTCATGATCTTTGCCCTTTACTTTATTGGGTGCTTATTTTTCCCAGTAATGACTTATAATAACTCAATATAGTTTTTATATTTTTTTAGGAAACTTTGTTGCTTATATGTTGCATATAGATATGAAAGCTGTTGAAATGAACTCAGACTAAAACATTTTTTAGAGATAGAGAGTTATGGAATAAATTTTATCTTATTTAATTCCTGATTCTTTGGGAAATTATTCCAAGCTTAGTAATATAAACACAAATAAAAATCTTTGAGATATACACAAGACACATATACACACAAGGAGTTACATATTTTTTGTGACAAAATGATTAAAGATAAGAAAACTTTGATTTCTTGATGACAATGTGCTGGGTCTCTTTATATATATTAACACATTTATTTAAAAGAATTAAAAATAAAAGAAACAGAGAAGACTGGGGGTAAGGATGCTAATGTTTGTCAGGTGCTCATTGGGCTAGCCACTTCAACAAGTAGTTTATTAGAAAGTGCTAGGGCATTTACCCCATGTGCCTGTCCATTTGCCCTACTGTGGTGGCTTGCGTATTGCTGTGATGCTGAAAGCTATGCCACTATTATTTCAAATACCAGAAAGGTCACCCATGGTGAGTAGGTTTCATTTGAGCTTCCAGACTAAGACAGACCTCGAAGAAGGACTGGCAGTCTATTTCTGAAAAAAATTGGCCAGTGAAAATCTTATGAATGGCCATGAATACTTTGTCTAATATAGTACCAGAAGATGTGCCCCTCTGGTTGGAAGACACTCAAAAGAAAACTGGGGAAGTGCTACCTCCTCAAAGTAGACTCGATCTTAATGATGTAGATGGAGTAAAGCTTTTGGGACCTCCATTTGCTGATGTGGCATGACTCAAAAAGAGAGGAAACAGCTACAAGTATCCACTAATAATAGGAACATGGAATGTATGAAGTATGAATTTGGAAAATTGGAAGTAGTCAAAAATGAAATGGACCACATAAAGATCAATATCTTAGGCATTAGTGAGCTGAAATGGACTGGTATGGGCCAATCTGAATCAGACAATCATACGGTCTACTATGCCTGAAATGAAAAATTGAAGAGGAATGGTGTCACATTCATGGTCAAAAAGAATCAAGATCTATCCTAAAGTGCAACACTGTCAGTGATAGGATAATATCTATATGCTTATAAGGAAAACCAGTTAATATGACTATTATTCAAATTTATGAACAAACCACTAATGCCAAATATGAGCAAACTGAAGATTTTTACCAACTTCTGCTGTCTGAAATTGATCAAACATGTAATCAAGATGCATTGATAATTACTAGTAATTGGAATGCAAAAGCTGGAAACAAAGAAGTAGGATTGGTAGTTGGAAAATATGGCCATGGTGGTAGAAATGATTCCGGAGATTGCATGACAGAATTTTGCAAGATCAATGACTTCTTCAATGCACATACCTTTTTTCAACAATATAACCAGTGACTATACAAGTGGATCTCACCAAAGAGAAAACACAGCAATCAAATCGACTACATCTATGGAAAGAGATAATGGAGAAGCTTTATATCATGAGTCAGAATAAGGCCAAGAGCCGACTGCGCAACAGATCATCAATTGCTCCTATGCAAGTTCAAGTTGAAACAGAAGAAAATTAGAACAAGTCCACAAGAGCCAAAATACAGCCTTGAGTATATCCCACCTGAATTTAGAGACCGTCTCAAGAATAGATCTGATGCATCGAACACTACTGATGTAAGACCAGAAGAGTTGTGGAATGACACCAAGGATATCATACATGAAGAAAGCAAAAGCTCATTAAAAAGGCAAGAAACAAAGAAAAGACCAAAATGGATGTCAGAAGAGACTCTGAAACTTGCTCTTGAATGTAGAGTAACTAAAGCAAATAGAAGAAATGATGAAGTAAAAAGAGCTGAACAGAAGATTTCAAAGGCTGGCTCAAGAAGACAAAGTAAAGTATTATAATGACATGTGCAAAGACTTGGAGTTAGAAAACCCAAAAGAGAAGAACACGCTCAGCATTTCTCAAGCTGAAAGAACTGAAGAAAAAATTCAAGCCTCGAGTTGCAATATTGAAGGATTCTATTGGGGAAAATATTAAACAATGCAGGAAGCATCAAAAGAAGATGGAGGGAATACACAGAGTCACTGTATCAAAAAGAACTGGTTGACATTCAGCCACTTCAGGAGGTAGCATATGATCAAGAACTGATGGTACTGGAAGAAGTCCAAGCTGCACCGAAGGCATTGTGAAAAACAAGGCTCCAGGAATTGAAGGAGTACCAACTGAGATGTTTCAGCAAATGGATGCAGCACGGGAAACACTCACTATTCTATGTCAAGAGATTTGGAAGACAGCTTCCTGGCCAACCAACTGGAAGATATCCATATTTACTCCCATTCCAAAGAAAGGTAATCCAACAGAATGCGGAAAGTATCAAACAATATCATTAATATCACACATAAGTAAAATTTTGCTGAAGATCTTTCCAAAAGAGATTGCAACAGTATATCAACAGGGAACTGCCAGAAGTTTAAGCCAGATTCAGGAAGAGGATGTGGAATGAGAGATATCATTGCTGATGTCAGATGGATCCTGGCTGAAAGCAGGGAATACCAGAAAGATGTTTACCTGTGTTTTATTGACTATGCAAATACATTGGATTGTGTGGATCATAACAAATTATGGAAACTATTGTGAAAAATGAGAATTCCAGAACACCAAATTGTGCTCATGGGGAACCTGTACATAGACCAAGAGGCAGAAGTTTGAACAGAACGAGGGGATAGGTGTGGTTTAAAGTCAGGAAATGCGTGCGTCAGGGTTGTATCATTTCACCATATTTGTTCAATCTGTATGCTGAGCAAATAATCTGAGAAACTGGACTATATGAAGAAGAAGGTGCCATTAAGTTTGGAGAAAGACTCATTAACAACCTCCGATATGCAGATGACACAACCTTGCTTGCTGATAGTGAAGAAGACTTGAAGCACTTACTGATGAAAATCAAAGACTACAGCCTTCAATATGGATTGCACCTCAACATAAAGAAAACAAAAATCCTCACAACTGGACCAATAAGCATATCATGATAAATGGAGAAAATACTGAGGTTGTCTAGGATTTCATTTTACTTGGATCTACAGTCAATGCCCATGGAAGCAACAGTCAAGAAATCAAACCATGCATTGCATTGGGCAAATCTGCTACAAAAGACTTCTTTAAAGTATTAAAAAGTAAAGATGTCACTTTGAAGACTAAGGTGCGCCTGACTCAAGCCATGGTATTTTCAAATGCCTCATATTTATGTGAAAAATTGTCAGTGAATAAGGAAGACTGAAGAAGAACTGACACCTCTGAATTATGTTGATGGCCAAGAATATTGACTATACCATGACTGCCATAAGAATAAACAAATCTGTCTTGGAAGAAGTACAGCCAGAATGCTTCTTAGAAGCAAGGAAGGCAAGACTTCGTCTCAAGTACTTTGGACACTTTATCAGAAGGGACCAGTCTCTGGAGAAGGACATTATGCTTGGCAAAGCAGAGGGTCAGCAATAAAGAAGAAGACTCTCAACGAGATGGACTGACACAGTGGCTGCAACAATGGGCTCAAACACAGCAACGATTGTGAGGAATGCACAGGACCGGGCAGTGTTTCCTTCAGTTGTACACATGGTCGCTATGAATAGCAACCTATGGGACAACACCTAACAACAACAACAGGGCAGTTTATCCTTACAGCAATTCTGTAGAGTAAAAACTAGAAATTCCTCACCCCCCACCAAAATATTAGAAAATTAAGACATAGATAGGTTAAGGAAATTGCTCCAAATAACATAGGTAGTAAGTCTTAGATTAGGAATCAAAACCTAATTAAACCTCATTTAGATCATTATGGAGAATACTTAAAAGACCCTTGTTAGTAAGTTAATATTTATTTCTACTCACAGACATGAAAAAATGTAGGAACAGACATCTAAAACATGGTGAGGATTTTTAAAACATTGTTTTGTAATTATGTTAAAGAATATGCCAATAATATAAGAACAAAAAATGGAAGAGATAGCATAACAAAGTTATAATGTTCCAGTGAAAATGCTGTCTGTAATAATCCAATACATTTTTTCATTGATACACATTTACTAAATAATATGTAAAATACTGACACCTAATGTCAACTTTTTGTATTATAATTTCAGAAGATTTTTCAGTATCCCAAAACAAAATTTAGAAAGCTAGGGAAGAATTAATGTAAATATATTTTCTAATTTTTCAAATATATAGACAGCCAGGGAGGTATTTGATTGCCTAGTATGCTAGTAGCATAGTGTTCCTGAAAATTAAAGGTAGAAAAAGTAGCCTATATGCATTTCAAGGTGACAATCAAATCCATGGACACACAAATCAATTGGATATTAGTGGCATGAGTGTGTTATCAACGTACTGAAGTTATAATGCGGAAATTGGTAAATATTTTCTATTAAGGGCCAGAGAATAAATATTTCAGGCTTTGTGGACTATAACGTCTCCACTGCAAATATTCAACTCTGACGTTGTAGTATGAAAGAAATCATAGACAATACATTATACAGTTAATGTGGCTGTGTTGCCCCCCAAAATTATTTATTAACACTGACATTTGAATTTCATGTAATTCTTATGTCTCATGATATATTAGCTTTCTTTTGATTCTTTTAAAGCATTCATTAATGTAAAATGTTAGCTTCCGGTCTGAACAAAATCAGATGGTGACAGAATTTGGCCCATGGGCAGTAGTTTGCAGACCTACTGTAATGACTTCCAGTTGAAAGGTGAATATAGGACAAAATAGAGGAACAGTTCTCTCCCTTTGGGGTGAGAACAGATTAAATAAAAAGAAAGTTCAGGCATCAAATAATGATTCATAATAATTACACATCCAACTCAGAACCATGTTTCTTAGTAGGCTGTTTATATTAACTGGATTAGCTACAAAAGACTAAAACTAATTTTTAAAACTATACTCACTAGTTAATGTTCTTACTTTATTTCATCAAATTATATAGTTTTTAAACTGGAAAGGACCTCAGAAAACTTACAACAAGTTTTTGAACTTTTAAATAAGAAATTGTACATATTAAATATGTCTCTCAAAAGGCTGATTTTACAGCTGAGCAAAATGAATGGCAATGCTTAGTATTGTGAAAAGCGGAGGAAGCTGTGAACAATTAAAACAAACCAAATTTTCAGTGTGTTCCAAATCTGTCAGCCTGGTTAAGCACGTAGACTCTAGAGCGAGACAGACAGATTTGGATCCCAACTCTACCACTTTCCAGCTGTCTGATCTTGGACATGTTACTTAACCTCTCCTGCTTTATCTTATTATAACATAGAGCTAATAATAGTATTTATCTCACAGGGTCATACCAAAAAAAAAAAACTCGTTGTCATCGAGTCGATTTCGACTCACAGCGACCCTATAAGCTAGAGTAGAACTGCCCCATAGTATTTCCAAGGAGAGGCTGGTGGATTCGAACTGCCGACCTGCTGTTAACCACTACGCTAGCAGGGCTCCTCATAGGGTTATAACAGGCTTTAAATGCAAAGTGTTTAGACAAATGTCTGACACACATTAAAGCACAGAATTAACTATAGCCATTATTTAGCTATTATTTACCATAACAAAACAGTGATACCTATTAGAGAAACACTTGCGGGTTTAACTTCTAGGAACTCAATTGAGATAAATCAGAAGAGAACAGAAGTACCTTTGGTTGGACAAGAGTTTAGTTTCACCTATGGAATATTAATTGTTTCTAATATTCCCCATGTCTCAGAGTCTGATCATCAGTCCTAAAATGCTTCACTCATTCAATGTGCTAAGCACTGTGCTAAACTTTGGGGATATGAAAATGAATCAGCCATGATTCAATGCTTAGTTAGGTGAATCAAAATTACAATAGAACATAATAAAAGCATAATAAAGATATTCCCAGATGCATAAATACATTGTGGGAGATACTGAATTTTGCCTAGTAGTGTCAGGGAGTCTTCTAGGCAAAACAAAGTTTCTAATAATTCTTGAAGGGGCCCTGGTGGCAGAATGGTTAAAGAACTCAGCTGCTAACCGGCAGGTTGGCAGTTCAAACCTACCAGGTTCTCCGTGGGAAAAAGAAGTGGCAGCCTGGTTTTGTAAAGATTTACTGCCTTGGAAACCCAATGGGGCAGTTCTGCTCTGTCCTATAGGGTCACTATGCACCAGAATCGACTTGACGGCGATGAGTGGTGGTGAGTTGATTCTTGAAAATTAATTGAAATTAACTAGAGAGACAAAAATGAAAGAGAATTTCAAGTAGATCCAGCGACATGGAGACAGTCCACTGATGGAAGAGTGGAGTAGGCACATTTCTGGTGATCTCTTTGTCAAAGCAAGTCACAGGACCAGCCCATATTCAGTGTGGGATGGGACTACACAAGGCCCTGACCACCAGAGGTAATGGTTCACTAGTGCACACACTTGAAGTCCAGTTTCCATGAACGTATTGGCAGTGATGTTAGGTGTTAATTAGAAGGGACTGAGACTGAAAGCTGTGACCAAGGCAATAACTGTTTACAGTCACTTAGAAGTGGGTGGAGAGAGCACAGGTACAGAAGACATTATGAAGGTCACTAATAGATCGAGAGATTAGGGTAGAGAGATGATCCTAGAGTAATTTACAAGTTTTTACTTTGGTCTTTTAGCTACAGTGGCCTCATTCAACAAATAGGATGTAAAATAGCTTAACCTAGTTTTTTTTTAATTATGCTTTAGGTGAAAGTTTACAGAGCAAATTAGTTTCTCATTCAATAATTTATACACAAATTGTTCTGTGATGTTGGTTGTCAGCCCCGTGATATGTCAACATTCTCCCTGTCTCCACTCCAGGTTCCCATTTCCATTCATCCAGTATTCCTGTCTTTTACTGCCTTCTCATCTTTGCTTTTGGGTGGGTGTGTCCATTTAGTCTTGTATACATGATTGAACTAAGAAGCGCATTCCTTACATGTGTTATTCTTTATTTTATAGACCTGTCTAATCTTTGGCTGAAGGTTGAATTTCAGGGGTGACTTTTAGTTCTGAGTTAAAAGGGTGTCCAGGTGCCATAGTCTTGGGGTTTCTCCAGTCTCTGTCAAACCAGTAAGTCTGGTCTTTTTTTGTAATTTGAATTTTGTTCTTCATTTTTCTCCCGCTCTACCCGGGACGCTCTATTGTGATCCCTGTCAGAATGGTCAGTGACGGTAGCCGAGTACCATCTATTTGTTCTGGGCTCAGGTTGGTGGAGGCTGTGGTACTTGTGATCCATTAGTCCTTTGGACTAATATTTCCCTTGTGTCTGTTTTTTTCATTCTCCTTTGCTGGACAGAGTGCGACCAGTAGACATATCTTAGATGGCTATTTGCAGGCTTTTAAGGCCCCAGATGCTACTCACCAGTCGGATGTAGAACATTTTGTTTATAAACTATGTTATGCCAGTTGACCTAGATGTCCCCGAGACCATTGTCTCCAGTCTTCGACCCAGTAACGCTGTCCCTCAGGGAGTTTGGATGTGTCTATGAAGCTTCTATGGCTTTGCCTTGGTCAAGTGGTGTTGAATTCCCTTATATTGTGTACTGTCTTTCCATTCACCAAAGTTGCCACTTATCTACTATCTAATTAATGACTTTCCCTCTCCACCCCTCCCCTCCCTCATAACCATCAAAGATTGTTTCTTTCTGTGTGAAACCTTCTTGAGTTTTTATAACAGTGGTCTCATACTGTATTTGTCCTTTTGTGATTGACTTATTTCACTCAGCGTAATGACTTCCAGATTCATCCATGTTGTGAGATGTTTCACGGATTCATCATTGTTCCTTATCATTGTCGTAGATTAAAATAGCTTAATCTGGATGCTTAAACCAACCTAGACTTCCTCTCTCCTGAAGCTCTGATTTCTCTCACTCTTAATTATGCACAGTCTCCCATCTCTGAACCGTCATCTGTGTCTTAACAGCACCAGTGAGACAGGCTAGTTATAAGCATACTGAGTTACTATGTGTTCCCCAATCTAAAAGAATGTTCTCCATTGTAGCTAGCTCCTATTCTCTTCAGCAACCCTGAACTAGAATATGCTAGTCTTAATTCTCTAGACCTTGTCTCTTTAATTCCTCATAATTCTCAGAAATCCACCATTCTCCCGAACTCCTAAATTAAGAAGAGGTAAAAATGTGGGGTTTTTTTGTGTGTATTTTTTAAATCATTGCCAAAGCAGCTTTAAATGAGGGTGCAGAAAAACTTGCTTCCACAGAACTTCCTCATAACAGCAACTTCCTGGCTACCTGGAGCTCAAAAGAGGGAAACCCAGGAACCCAAGCCCCAACGTTGAGAAGCCTGAAAAATACAAATAGGTGGCTGTCTGTTCCAACTGAAAGTCAGAAGCATACTGGGAGCTCCCAGAAGGTAGGCCAAGAATTCTCTTTCCTGACAGAATAATAACCTGATAATTTTTGCGCAGTGCCTCAGTTGAGGTTTATGCCCTGAAACACTGTTTAATCTGACCAATAGACGCGCCAGAAAATTTTAAGTAGCTTCTAATACCATTTAAGTGTGTAGTAACTGCAACAGATTACTAATGAGACACGGATGCACAATAGGATGGGCAGACCCACTATCTAAATCACACCAAACCACCCACAGCTGTTGAGTCAATTGCGACTCAGAGTGACCCCGTGAGTCACTATAAGTAGTGCTGCCCCATAGGGTTTTTGAGGCTGTAATCTTTAGGGAAGCTAACTGCCACATCCTTCTCCCAGAGTGGCCGGTGGGGTCACTCCGACAATCTTCCAGCTAGCAGCCAAGTGCTGTAACCACTGCTCTACCAGAACTCCCTAAATCACACAAAATCCACATGAATGGCCTACAGTTCCGTACCTGGCTCAGTCAACTCCCTTCTAGCTATCTATTGAATTTCCAGCATGCTCTTCTGCTGCGGAAGTTTAAATTCCAACAATAAGGTCAGGATCCTCAGTTTCATTATTCATGCCTGTCCACTTGTGGGACCACATGCTCACTCTAAGCAGTGTGTACTGGTAAATGTTTACCAGCAATCTGAGTATACTTCCAATATGAATGTTGGCTGATTATTTATACTCACGTGTGAGCTAAAAATGAAACAGCAAAGATATAACTTTACTCATTCTTCAATGATGTGAGTGACATTTTGATGAGTCAAAAGTTTTTGAGTACAGAATGACTATTGCCTTAATTATTTTTGTAATTCACAATTAGAGGCTACAGACATGACACATAAGTTTTATCTACATTATTAATATTTTTCAATGATTCTCTTAAATCTAGGCAATTGATGAAATAATAAATCAAACTATGATATGTAGTATTTGCCCATTTCCATGGTAAAAGTACTTCCACTATGACTTATTTCAAGCCACCAATGTAATGTTAATGAATGCAGAATTAGAAAAAGATATGCACACCATTATACAGTATTTCCACATTACAGATAAAACAGACTTGAATAAACTCAAGAGTAATAAATAATAATAAAATTAGTAGGCAATGATGTTTTGTGCGTTTATCGCCATCTTAATTACCTACTTTTAAAAATTTTTAAATTTTGAGATAATTATAGATGTATAGGAAGTTGCCAAGAAATATAGAAGGAGTTTCAGTACATACTTCACCCCATTTTCTCTAATGTTGATATCCTGCATAAGTATAGTATGCTATCAAACCAGGAAACTGACATTGGTACAATCCCCAGAGTTTATTCACATTTCACAAGATATACATACACTCAAACTTGTGTGTGTGTGTATATGTGTAGTTCTTTACAGTTTTATCATATCTATATAGCTCTGTATAACTACCACAACGATCAAGATACAGAACTCTTCCATTACCACAAGTGTCACTTGTGTTATTCCTTTGTAGCCGCCTTACCCTCCAGTTCACAGCCCCTAACAATCACTAATCAGTTCTCTATTTCCTTTTTTTTATTTCAAGAATATTATATAAATGGAACCATACAGTATGTAACATTTTCATATAGGCTTTTTTTTTTTTAAACTCAACATAATTTCCCTGAGGTCTACCCAAGTTGTCACATGTATCAATAGTTTGTTCCTTTATATTTACAAGTAGTATTCCAATGGTGTGGAACTATGGTCATTGGGACCCTGGTGGCACAGTACTTGAGAGTTCAGGCTGCCAAACAAAAAGTCAGCAGCAGCTCCTTGGAAACCATGTGGGGCAGGTCTACTCTGTCCTATAGGGTCACTATGAATCGTAATCAACTGGACGGCAACAAGTGTCTTTTATTTGTTGTTCGTATGTCCTCTTTAGCGAAAACCTCGTGTCTTTTGACTATCTGCTAATTGGGTTATTTAGATTATTTTCAATACTGAGTTTTGAGACTTCTTTATATATTCTAGCTAAAAAATCTTTGTCAGATATGTGATTTTCAAATATATTCTTCCACTCTTTAGCTTGTGTTTTCATCCTTTTAGCAGGAAATTTCTCAGAGTAAAAGTTTTTAATTTTGATGAAGTCCAATTTGTCAGTATTTTCCTCTGATGGATTATACTTTTGGTATCAAGTCTCATAACACTTTGCCTACTAGGTCCTAAAGATTTTCTCCTAACTTTTTTTTTCCTAAAAGTGTTATAGTTTTGTGTTTTACATTACAGTCTGTGATCAATTTTGAGTTATTTTTGTGCAAGTTGTAAGATTTAGGTAGAAATGCATTATTTGTCTATCAGTGTTCAATTTTTCCAGCATCATTTCTCAAAAAGGCCATCCTTCCTTTATTGAATTGCTCTTACATCTCAGTCAAAAATCAGTTGGGCTTATTGGTGTGAGTCTACGTCTTGGTTCTCTCTTCTGTTCCATTGATCTATGTACGTACTCCTCCACCCACCAGGACCACATTGTCTTAATTACTTAGTTACCTAAGTAAGCTGTAACGTCAGGTAGAGTGAAACCTCCCACTTTATTCTTTACAAAAACTGGAATAGTTTTTGCTATTCTGGAATCTTTGCATCTCCTTATAAATTTTAGAATAGACTTGTGTATGTCTACACAAAATCTTGTTGTGGTTTTGATAGGAATTGCCTTAAACATATAGATTAATTTAGGGAGAATTGTCATCTTTACTATGTTGAGCCTTCCAATCTATGACTATGGTAAGTCTCTCAACTACTTAGGTCTTCTTAGATTTCTTTCATCAGCATTTTAAAATTTTCAGCATATAGATCCTGTGCATGTTTTGGTAGATTTATAACTAAGAATTTTATTTTCTTTGGAGCACTTGTAAATTGTATTGTGGCTTTTAATTTCAGATTCTACTTGTTCATAGTTAGTATACAGAAAATACAATTGATTTTTGGGTGTTGATGTTGCATCTTGTAACCTTGCTAAAATCACTTATTCTAGTTTTATTGTAGATTCCCTGGAATTTTATGCCTAGAAAATTATGTCATCTGCAAATGTTGTCATTGCTGTTGTTAGGTGCCATTGAGTCGGTTCTGGCTCATAGTCACCCTATTTACAATAGAATGAAATACTGCCCAGTCCTGTGCTATCCTCACAATCATTGCTGTGCTTGAGCCCATTGTTGCAGCCACTGTGTCAATCCATCTCATTGCAGGTCTTCCTCATTTTTGCTGACCCTCTACTTTACCAAGCATGATGTCCTACTCCAGGGACTGATCCCTCTTGTTAACATGTCCACTGTATGTGAGACTAGTCTCGCCATCCTTGCTTCTAAGGAACAATCGGGCTGTACTTCTTCCAACACAGATTTGTTTGTTCTTTTGACTGTCCATGATATATTCAATATTCTTCACCATCACCATGATTCAAAGGCATCCATTCTTCTTCGGTCTTATTCATCATCCAGCTTTCGCATGCATATGAGCCGATTGAAAACACCACGGCTTGGGTCAGGCACACCTTAGTCTTCAAGGTGACATCTTTTCTTTTCAACACTGTAAAGAGGTCTTTTGCAGCAGATTTGTCCAATGCAATGCGTCTTTTGATTTCTTGACAGCTGCTTTCATGGGTGTTGATTGTACATACAAGTAAAATGAAATTCTTGACAACTTCAATCTTTTCTCCATTTATCATATTGCTTATTGGTCCAGTTATGAGGATTTTTGTTTTCTATATGTTGAGGTGCAATCCATACTGAAGGCTGTGGTCTTTGATCTTCATCATAAGTGCTTCAAGTCTTCTTCACTTTCAGCAAGGAAAGTTGTGTCACCTGCATAACACAGGTTGTTAGTGAGTCTTCCTTCAATCCTGGTGCCGAGTTCTTCATATAGTCCAGCTTCTCGGATTATTTGCTCAGCATACAGATTAAATAAGTATGGTGAAAGGATACAACCCCGATGCACACCTTTCCTGACTTTAAACCATGCAGTATCCCCTTGTTCTGTTTGAATAACTGCCTCTTGATCTGTGTACAGGTTCCTCATGAGCACAATGAAGTGTTCTGGAATTCCCATTCTTCACACTGTTATCCATAATTTGTTTATTCAATAATACTTTGCATAGTCAATAAGACACAGGTAAACATCTTTCTGGTATTCTCTGCTTTCAGCCAGGATCCATCTGACATGAGCTATGATACCTCTGTTTCCACATCCTCTTCTGAATCTGGCTTGAATTTCTGGTAGTTCCCTGTTCATATACTGCTGCAGCTTCTTTTGAATGATCTTCAGTAAAATTTTACTTGAGTGTGATATTAATGATATTGTTCGATAATTTACACATTCAGTTGGATTGCCTTTCTTGGGATAGGCGTAAATATGAATCTCTTCCAGCTGGTTGACCAGATAGCTGTCTTCCAAATTTCTTGACATAAATGAGTGACCACTTCCAGCACTGCATCCATTTGTTGAAACATCTCAATTAGTATTCCGTCAATTCCCGGGTCCTTGATTTTCACGAATGCCTTCAGCACGGCTTGGGCCTCTTCCTTCAGTTTCATCAGTTCTTGATCATATGCTACCTCCTGAAATGGTTGAACATGGACCAATTCTTTTTGACATAGTGACTCTGTGTATTCCCTCCATCTTCTTTTGATGCTTCCTGCATTGTTTAATATTTTCCCCAATAGAATCCTTCAATGTTGCAACTCGAGGCTTGAATTTTTCTTCAGTTCTTTCAGCTTGAGAAATTCCAAGTGTGTTCTTCCCTTTTGGTTTTCTAACTCTATTAATGATGAAGTGTCCAAAGAAAGCAGGTCGAAGTCTCACCGTCCTCATGGCTAAGAAACATTCTGGTTGTGTTTCTTCTAAGATTGATTTGTTCATTCTTTTGGGAATCTACGGTTTATTTAATATGCTTTGCCAACACTGCAGTTTGAAGGCGTCGATCCATCTTCTGTCTTCCGTTTTGCACAATAAAAAAGGAAAAGATATCTACACCATATTAATTTTCTAAAACCCAAGAAATTCTGAATTTCAAAAGACCAGGTATCTCAGGTAAGAGATCTTGGAGCTGTGGAGTATGTTCTAAGTGCAGAGAATTATTTTTAGGTGCTTTCAAATTTAGCACCTCTTCTAAGGCTGTTGGACACCCAGTGAGGTGGGCGTTACTGTAGAAACACTGATGGGAGAGTGAGGATCAGAAAAGTTGAATGTTTTCCCTAAGGTCACTCATGTGTCACTCATATATTGCAAGACTTAGTCAGGGTCTGCGACTCAGTCCAGGACTCTTCTCGGTACACCTTCCTCCCCGCTAGAATCTGTGATTCAGAAACGTCTCTTACAGGGAAATCACCCGCTTGTGGCTCTCCATTGTTTTATTTCCACCCTGAGTCCAGGATAGAAGCCGGAGTTGCTAATGGGTCACTCCAAGGCCCTTCAAATGCAAACAGAGCAGCTTTCATTATTTCCCAGGGACAAAAGGAATCAGGGTCAGTATTAAATATAATCACCATGCATGGGCTAAAAATGGCATTTTTATCCTGTGTGCAATTGTGGGGGCCAGGAGGCCCTGCCACGGCCCTCAGGTCATCTAATCCCACCTTTGCTTTCATCCTCAGAATCTGAGCAGATGGAGGCCGGGGTTCTCAAATTACCTTTCTTCCTTTTCCCCTGAGTACATTCTCTGACTGATGAGGCTTTCCCTTTTTCTCCAGCATTCCCATGTCCCTCCCCTGTTCTTCCCGCCTAGCCTAGCCTTTCCTCTCCTCTCCAGCCTGTGGACTTCCTACAGTTTAACATCCTAAATGGTCTCAAGTGTGAGTTTGGGGTCCTTGTGATTTATCCCTTTCTGGACTTAGAAGAACCCATGCCTAACTTCGTTGTTCCAGTTTGCAATGCTAGGGGCAGGATAGGAATTTTCAATATCCTGTTACAAGCCTCACCTAATAGAACCCATGGATGTTGACCAGGTACTTCGCACAGCTATCACTTTGATCACAGCAGTGCCGGGCTGTGGTCTGAGAACTGGCTGCCATGTACTGGAGTGAGTAGTTGAGCTGTTGAATCTCTCTGTGTTTGCTGTCCTTCCTCATCTGTTACATTGAAGGAGATCCTGGCCACTCCGCACAACCCCACCGATCAAGCAGTGGGCACTTCTCTGAAAGCTCGGTGAGGGCAGGGACCAGGCCAGCTCTGCTCACCAGCATGTCCCCAGCACAGAGTACAGAGCTGAAACATTACAGTGTTCAAAATGCTTGTTGAATGAATGACTAACATACCAAAGAGTTCAGCATGGAGTCTAGATCACTGGGGTGAATGCTCATAGATACCAGTGTCTATTCTTCTCTGTCAACATTAAAGACTAAGTATTGGGTCAGCAGTTAGAAGACCCAGGGTCTCGTTCTGACTCAGACTGGTTCCCATTCTGCCACATGGAAAGGTGGCCCTCCCAGACCGAGACTTATGTGTCTAAGGAGTAATTGAGGATATTGGATATGGAATCTCCAAAGCCCCTTCCACCCCAAAATTCTGAGATACAACAATATATAATGAAGTTATTTGTGCCCTTAAATGAGTTCACTGGGGACAAGAGGCCTCAGCCTCACTTTTCACTACTGCAGAAGGCAGTAATCCTTTAATCTCTGGTTTTCCAGAGAGAATTAATTAAGCTTTCATCTAGGTATGCTGAAAGGAAGTGCAGTTGGCACTGCTTCCGATGTATGTCCGGAATTGCACCACTTCCCACCATCTTCCTGTTACATCCCTAGTCTGGCCGCCATCTTGTCTCACTTGGATGGTGCATTGACCTCCTAACTGGCTCTCTACATCTGCTCTTACTATTCTGTAGTCCCTTCTCATAGCCCTTACAAGTCATCCTTCCAAATTGTGTGACATCACCCTCCTGCTTTACACCCTCCAATGCTTTCCCAATGCAAGTCAAATGGACTCTGACTTTCTTCCTTGGCCTCAGATACTCTACCTGTTCTGGCTCCACCTACCTGTTTGGTATCCTCTCCTAACTCTCTCTCCTTTATATCTTAGGATCCTGCCACATTGACCTTCCATCTTTAATACACCAAACTCTTTGAGCAACCTGGCTTTTCACGTTGAAACAATCTTCCCATAAAGATTACTTATGGGAAAGTAGTGGTTTGAGAGACACAGATATTGGGGTTACAGTTCTTCTCCAGCTGGGGAGAAAAACAACAACAACAACAACAAACTTTGACCAGAGCAATAAGGAGAACATTTAGAAAGCATTTGATTGTCCAAAAATGCTTTCATAGGCACCATGTTAGTCACAACATCTCTTCCTCCACCAACCAACCAACCAACCAGTTGCCATCCAGCTGATTCCAACTCCTGGCAGTCCCATGTGTTTCATAGTGGAACTGTGCTCCATAGGATTTTCAATGGCTGTAATCTTTCCAAATTAGATCACCAAGGCTTTCTTCTGAGGCACCTCTGGGTAGACTAGAACTTCTAACTTTTCAGTTAGTAGCAGAGCACTTTACTGCTTGCATCACCCAGGGACTCCTAAACTCTTCCTACGCTTGTAATATTTAGCTCTATTATACAGATGGGAAAGGAGCCCTGGTGGTGCAGTAGTTAAACTCTCGGCTGCTAACCAAAAGGTCAGGATTTGAACCTACCAGCCAATCTGTGGGAGAAAGATGTGGTGGTCTGCTTCCATAAAGATTTATAGTCTTGGAAACTCCTATGGGGCAGTTCTACTCTGTCGTACAGGGTGACTATAAGTCGAAATTGTCTTGATGGCAATGGGATACAGATGAGAAAACTGAAGTTGGGGGATTTTAAATGAGGATAGGCCGAGTGTTTCATAGGGTTGCTCTCAAGTATAACATTTTGAGCTGACAAGCACTACTAATTCTCTGCATATCCCCACGAGACGGCTTGCAGTCCTGCATGGTGTCTCCTGGTTTGTGTCTAAACTTTGAATTTGCTCAGTAAGCCCAGGCAGAGGGTTGATCCCAGCCCTCCTCTGGGGGTGAACTCATGACAGCAAACACTCTCCTATTAGGATGAAGGTTGTCTTAGAGATAGGATGGGGTTATTTAGGCAGGAACATGGGAGCCTTTCCATCCCTAATGGTAGCCTGGGAGGCCATCAGCAGTGCTTCTGGGGGCCACATTACAGACAAGCTGTGACTGCCTTATGAACTCTCCAAATATTTAGTTGAGATTCTCCATAAATTTGGCAAAAAACAATCAAACTACAACCCAGCTGAGTTGGTAAATGATAAAAAGCTCAGCCCTCGAGACCTGGCAGACCTGGCTTGGTATCTGTCCTTTCACTTACAGCCATGTGCCACTGGGCATGTTAGTTAGCCTCCTTTGAGCTTTGGTTTCTACATCTACAAAACAGGAGCAAAAAGTACACTTTTCTCATTGAGATGTTGTGAGGATTACCTGAAGTGATGTTTATAAAGCTCTTAGCAAGTACACAGTAACTGTCGGAAAGAATGTGGTTAGTTTAGTACATCTGTCCTTCTGAGTCAGAAAACATGTGGTGGGCAGCAAGGGTGTCCCCAGCTCTGTGCTGGTGTAAGCTGCAAAGCATGTGGCTCAGACAGTCCTGGATGTGCACTCGCAGCCACCACTCATGGGCTGTGTGACTCGGACCACTTGTCTCCACATTTCGGTTTCCTCATCTGCAAAGGGGAGATTAAGCCTGACAACACCCTAGTACTTTCACTATGAGAACTATATGAGATCATGTGTTAGCATGGGGCCTAACCTGTAGTAAGAGCTTAAGCAATGTCAACAACCACCATGATGGAAAATTACCAAGTCCCTGCCCTTGAAGAGCCCATAGCCAGTGCAGATAACAGTCATGTAGAACACAAAAAACACCAACACACACATAACAAAGCAGCAGAAACTCTGCTGTGGTATCAAAGTACTGAAACAGATGTTTGCCCGAAGAGCACAGAAGACAAAGGCGCTACTTGCCATGGAAGTGCCGGGAAGTCTACCCAAGGGACGTAATAAATAAACCAGACCTCGAAGATTGAGTAAGACATCCCATGACAAGAGGAGGAGAGGAGGAGTTGGAAATGTCATCTCAGGTAGAATCTTCCAGAAGCAAAACCAGAAACGTTGAGTCATATTCGTATGGGGTTTGTTTGACCAGAGAAGGGAGCCTGGGGAGAGAGTGTTGACACAGGAAGGGAGAAGAGAAGGATAGGGTGGCTCCCCAGGGATGTTGAGTTTTAGCTTCATCTTCTTGGGTTGGAGTATCCCAGAGGGGCTTTAAGCTGGGGAGCGACATCATTGAGTAGTGCCTGGGTGGATCATTGTTGTGTTTCCTGTGTTGGTTCATTCACTCACACATTCATACAAAAAAGACTTGTATTGATAACAGTAGAGGACCATTTTCATGGATGAGGGAAGAGAATTGCTGTAGCCTTCAGTGTTCACAGTCCACCAGGGACAAAAGACATACATCATGTTATTTGGAAGCAGAGAAATGCCAAGTAATTGGCTTCAGGAAGGGTAGGGTGTGGGGAGGTGATTGAGAGCAGAAAAGTGAATTCCAGGGGAAGAAACCCATGGGAGCAAAGACCCACAGGTAACAACAGAGGAGATCTACACAGGGAAGCAAGAGCAGAAAGGGAGGCTGTGGGAGAAAGATCAGAAAGCAAGGCTGCCCATAGATCTTAGAAGTGCCTCAGAAGCCAGGCAAAGGCATTTGTACCTTTCCCTGGAGATCTGGCACAAAACGGAGAAACAATAGCATGCAAGGTTGCTTGGTTGCAAAAGAACTTGTCCTAATCACCATTTTAACCTCGTCTTGCACATTTAAAAATTTTCTGATTCGCTTTCTCAACTTCTAATCCAAAGCTTGGCTGGAGAAGCTGCTGTTTTCAATTTGTATTATCTTTTTCTCCCCCACATTTTAATCCTCTTAGATCCTATTTCTGCTGGGTTAGTGAACCCACTAATCAGGTAAGCAGTGAGAGGCAGCCGGTCCAATTATGAAGAAGAATGAGACAGGCAAAGATGGGTCAGGACATTAGGGGGTTCCAGCCTGCCAAGAAAGCTGCCCTGGGGCACGTGCTCCTCGTCCGGGAAACATGGAGACACCTCAAGAGGGAGGCAGCCAGAGTCCCTCTGCCCCTCACCTGGCTTGGTTTCCTCTCATCTCTGCCATTTCACAGGTGGCAGCATGACAAGGTCTCACTTGTTCGTTGAGGTTCAACTCAAACGCCGCCTCCTCTGGAGCATCTTGGAAAGGGGCCTGGCTGAGTTGAGAAAGACTGAGTCTTAAGGCAATGGAGTTGGGTTCCTACTTTGCCACTTGCAACTTCTGTGGCTCAGAGAGGGAGTGAAACATTGTGAGCCTCAGTTTCCTCTTTTCTCATCAGCCTTTATTAGTTTCCTAGGACTGCCTTCATAAAATGCCACTGAGTGGCTTATAAGAACAGCAATGTATTCTCTCACAGTTCTGGAGGCAGGGAGTCTGGATCTAGCGTCTTGGCAGGGCCATGTTCTCTCCAAAGGCTCTAGGGGAAGGTCCTTCCTTGTCTCTTCCAGTTTCTGGTAGTTCTTGGTGTTTCCTGGCTTGCAACTACAGCTTAACTCTGTGGCCACATGGCAGTCTCCCATCTGTAAAAGGGAGATTGCCTGTGAGGCCATCACCCTAGCACACCCACCATGAGGTCTATATGAGATCTGTGGGTGTCAGCATGGAGCCTATAATGTATAGTAAGAGCTTTATCAATGCCAACAATCACTACAATGGAAAATTATGGAGTCCTTGCTGCTGAAAAGCCCATACTCGGTGCTTCTTTTCTCCTCTTTTATAAAGACATCACTCAGATTGGATGAGGATACATTGTTCTTTGGTATGACCTCATGTTAACTGAGAATATCTTCAAAGATCATATTTCCAAACAAGGTCATGTTCACAGGTACGAGGGGCTAGGACTTCAACATATCTTTTTGGGGGACACAATTCAATCTCTAACAAACCTCACAGGGCTCTTTTGAGGGTTAAGTAGTGAAAGTGCCTAGCAGAATTTTGAGCACATGTGAAATGCTCAACATATTTTTTGGGTGAAATATCTTCCATAATCCTCGATGCTTGGCAATTTCTATTCCCATAGCTGTCTTTCTCTATCACTTGATTTATCACCGGTATTAATGCTTTCCATGCCTGTATCTCCTACTCAGCTGTAAGTTTCTTGATGGCAGAGCTTTCATCTTGAATATTCTTGGGCCTTAGATATTAATAGTATCTCACACAAGTGCTCACTAAATAATTATTGGGTTCATACATGAATGAATAAATCATGAGCACAGCAGTCAAGTGGCTTGGGAGAGCTGCAAGGTGCTAGAAGAGTTCCTGGCACAAACTAAGTGCTAAATAAGCATTTATGGAATAAATAAATGAATGCATCAATTAATCAACACGTAGAAGAGTTGACTAGGTTGAAGGATAAATCAAACCATGTTCTAGGAGAGTTGTCCAGGGAGATGAGAATGGTCAGGAGTAGAACCTAAGGAATTTGGCCGAGTTGGGTGAAGGAAAGGAGGAATCACGAAGAGACAACCATTTGATGCAGTAGTCACATGTCCTTTTTCATCTCTCACTGTGATGCCAAGTGCTATGTGGAGATGTGCTATGTGAATGGGCAGGGGTTAATATTAATATTTTCCCTGCAGATTCCATCACTATTGCTTTCCCTACAGATTCTTTCACTATTGCAACTCGAGGCTTGAATTTTTTCTTCAGTTCTTTTACCTTGAGAAAAGCTGAGTGTGTTCTTCCCTTTCGGCTTTCTGTCTCCAGGTCTTTGTACATGTCATTCTAATACATTATTTTGTCTTCTTGAGTCACCCTTTGAAATCTTCAGCTCTTTTACTTCATCATTTCTTCCTTTCGCTTCAGCTACTCAATCTTCAAGAGCAAGTTTCAGAGTCTCTTCTCATCCATTTTGGTCTTTTCTTTCTTTCCTGTCTTTTTAATGACTTCTTGCTTTCTTCATGTATGAGGTCCTTGATGTCATTCCACAACTCTTCTGGTCTTCCTTCATTAGTGTTCAATATGTCAAATCTATTCTTGAAATGGTCTCTAAACTCAGGTGGGATATACTAAGGTCGTGTTTTGGCTCTTGTGGACTTGTTCTAATTTTCTTCAGTTTAAATTTGAACCTGCATATGAGCAATTGATGGTCTGTTCCACAGTTAGCCCCTAGCCTTGTTCAGACTGATGATACTGAGCTTTTCCATTGACTCTTTCCACAGATGTAGTCAATTTGATTCCTGTATATTCTATCTGGGGAGGTCCATGTGTATAGTAGCTGTTTATGTTGGTGAAAAAAGGTGTTTGCAATGACGTAGTCGTTGGTCTTGCAAAATTCTACCATGCGATCTCCGGCATCGTTTCTATCACCAAGGCCATATTTTCCAACTACCAATCCTTCTTCCTTGTTTCCAACTTTCTCATTCCAATCATCAGTAATCATCAATGCATTCTTATTGCATGTTTGATCAATTTCAGACTGCAGAAGTTGGTAAAAGTCTTCAATTTCTTCATTTTTGGCCTTAGTGGTTGCTGTGAAAATTTGAATAATAGTCATATTAACTGGTCTTCCTTGTAGGTGTATGGATGTTATTCTATCACTGACAGTGTTGTACTTCAGGATAGATCTTGAAATTGTTTTTTGCTGATGAATGCAATGCTATTCCTCTTCAAGTTGTCATTCCTGGCATAGTAGATTGTATGATCGTCTGATTCAAAATGGCCAACACCAGTCCATTTCAGCTCACTAATGCCTAGGATATCGATGTTTATGCATTCCATTTCATTTTTGACAATTTCCAATTTTCCTAGATTCATACTTTGTACATTCCACATTCTGATTATTAATGGATGTTTGCAGCTATTTCTTCTCATTTCGAATTGTGCCACATCAGCAGATGAAGGTCTCAAAAGCTTGGCTCCATCAATGTCATTAAAATCAACTACTTTGAGGAGGCAGCTCTTCCCTGGCTGTCTTTTGAGTGCCTTCCAACCTAAGGGGCTCATCTTCTGGCACTATATCAGTCAATATTCTGCTGCTATTCATAAGGTTTTCACTGGCTAATTCTTTTCAGAAGTATACTTCCGGGTCCTTCTTCCTAGTTTGTCTTAGTCTGGAAGCTCAGCTGAAACCTGTCCACCACAGGTGACCCTGCTGGTATTTGAATACCAGTGGCATAGCTTCCAGCATTACAACAACCCTCAATATCCCACAGTGTGACAAACTAACAGAAGCATCGGGATGTCTGCAAATAGAGGCAATTATATGTCTTCCTTTCTAATATGTATATCTTTTATTTATTTTTCTTGCCTTATCGCACTGGCTAGGACTTCAAGTACTGTGTTGAATAAGAGCAGGGAAAACAGATATCCTTGACTTACTCCTGATCTGAGGGGTGGATTGCTAAGAGTTTTTAACAATCTAAGTCTCTTCAACTCAGTGAGACTTTTATATAGGCTGTTAGTATTTATGTCTCCTGTATTGAGTCCTGATAACTGTCTTTAGCCTGTAAGCCAGTAAAGTCACCAGGCTCACTTTGTTTTCTCTCTCTGTCTTTTTTTTTTTTTTTTTTTCCAGGAAGCACAGCTCTGTGCTGCTTGTTGTTCAAAATCTAAGAGCCACTGTTCAGTATATATTGCCATATTTTATTTTTGTTTACATTGGGTAGGTCAGTTGAGTTCCTATTACTTCATCTTGCCTGGAAGTGGACAAGTTTCTCCACTTTTAGAAACTGACTATTTTATTAATGATCAAATTGGTTTATACATATTATTTTTCTTGATATTTCTATAATATTGTATAATTTGAATTAGACACCTATTTAAGAGTTCAAAAATCTTTATTTTTCCATTCTAAGGAAGTGCATGAGATAGTCTTCAGGCTCACCTTATATTTTAAGGAATATTACTAGATGAAGTAGAATAAGATTCTCCAAGTCTTTGACTAAAGTAAGCTGTTGGTTGGGAAAGTAGTTCTTTTGAGACTCTCTACCCCTCCTCTGGGCTGTCCAATCAGGACCTCAAGTGTGGAACCTCTTATTACAGGGAGACAGCAGTTTGTACTGGGTGTTCTGCCTTGTTTGGGGATCTCTCCCCGTAATGGGCCCAATGTGTATTTCTGTGTTCTACTGATGCATGGGCATCACATGGCACCTGGCCAATCCCACTGCTATATCTGTTCCCAGTGGGAGGGAATGGGGTCCTATCCCTGTAGCACAAAAGGAGCGCATACAGTCCTCTACTTGGCATTGGCTGCCAAGCGAGACCTCTGGCCATGATTGACCAACACCACTATTGAAGCTGATCTTAATGTGCTTCTCTTTTCTGTGGGTAAATGCTGTTCTACCCAGTGCCTATGAGTTATATCTTCTTTGATGACTTTGACACCTGCTAAGTATGGAGTGGGTAGACGTTATGGGTCTGTTGCTCCTGGCATCCTCTACTTAGTGGGATTCCTCCAATGGTGGTAATCGACACCGCTCCAACACTATTTCCTTTGTAACTGTGCAAGCAGCTGAAATATTATATTACACCTCAGGCACTCAGTACGTACATTGGATTATTTGAGGAAGTATAAAGAGCACGGATAATTTTCTGAAAAAGGGAGTTTAGATTTTGTTATAAAATTTATCTCACTATGATATCCAATTTTTTAAATGACCCCATGTGGTGTCTGTCTTTTATTTAATTAGTACATATTTTTAAACTGTATGTAAGCGTCTGTATTAAAATGTGATTTTCTTCTTAATTCCTAAAAATTAAAAATAAGTTAAAATGTTTCTATGAGAAACCTTTCCAAAGAAAAGCAACAATTTACTTTCTCAGTCTTACTAGTTAATTCTTTCTTCTTTCCTTCCTTATGCTTTTCTTTCTCTTTATTTTCTTTCTTGTAAGGAAACTATGAATGTAATTTTAAAATACATTTCTAAGCTGTAAATAACTTATAAATTGCTTTAAAATATGGGTTGGGAGACAGAGAACTACAAAAATAGTTGTTTTCTTTATTATACAGTTTCCTGGCACTCAAGCTTTCCTGACTAGAAATGTCTTTAAATGTTGTCATATGTCTAGTAGTGATGACTGGTCTTTGTCTTCTGTATAAATTCTTATTTTTTTAAAACATCACATACACATATATGCACAAACACTATAGCTTCATCTTTTTCATAAAGTGTATTTTAATCAAAATGTCCAGGATGCAACTAGTCTTCTAAAGATAAACATGTCTCCTTGTGATTTTTTTCCTGACCTTCTGATGCTCCGAATAAAAGCACATCTAGGTCTATATTATATATATGATGTTGTACGTTGTCATCAGACATTTCTCCTCTTCTTCTGATTGTGTATGTCAAAGGGAATATAGCATTAGATTATTTACTTCATATCTGTGAGCCTCTATTTCTTTACACATAAAATGAGGATAGGGATAACTTTTTAACATTACCCTGGAGATTATATGTGATAACTTATCTAAAGCATGGCACAGTGTCTTGTATATTGTAAATTATTAATAAATGCTATTTTTAATCATATTTTCATGTCTAAAGGAAACTGAACAACAAGCCAATTTAATGATGGCAATTGTAAAACATTTTATTCTTTACTTTTTGAAAACATGGAAGATAGTGATATATTTAGCTATACATGATTCTAAATTCCACCAAACATTCATTAAAAATATGAATTACCTTGTAAGATTTAAATCAGACAAATATAACTTTTTTTCATGTGTAGAAGAGCCTACTCCATGTTGTAAACTTTCTTTACCTATTAGTCCGGGAAAATCCAATCAGCTATAAAGTACAAACCATAGTTCTTGAAATTATGGTAGTGTAACTTGACAAAATTAAAATCCAGGGTATGATTGGTTTTATATTTCTAATCAATTGGATCAGTGATCATTTGGATTGACAATCAAAGGACAACTCAACATGGTGGTTAAAACATTCAAAATTGGAAGAAATGTGTAGGCATTATTTTATACGTATTGTGAACTGGCTTAAGTTTTAGGCATGCCATATCAATTACCAATTGAATTGAGCATAGTAATTACCAATCAAATTGAAGATAATATGTGTACCCAACAATGCTCTTTATATATTTCATGTACCATATAGATACACTTGTCCCTCCAGTCACCTAGTACTTCTACATAGAGTAGGTTGTGCATGAGAGCTTGAGGCAAAGATTTGACCTATATATGGAAACCAAAAACCAAACCGGTTGCCGTTGAGTTGTTTTTGACTGATGGCAACCCTATAAGTGTCAGAGTAGAGCTGTGCTCGAACTTCCAACCTTTCAGTTAGCAGCCAAGAGCTTTAGCTGTTTGCATCACCCAGGGACTCCATACTTGGAAAAGCAGGTTTCTATTTATATGGAAACATTCCTTCTGAACTCGCTCAAGCCTGGACGACAGTATGCTGCCTAGCTTTTTCAGAAATCTTCCTTTTTCATTTACAATAATAAAAATTCAATTTTTTGTCCACATGTTCAAAATGTCTTAAAGCTGCCATTCCCTAACAGCCTTAGTTTAGTTAACACAAACTGTTTGAATGCCATCAGAACTTAAGTTACAGCTTTCTCACTAATTATGAGCCACACATTATTGTCTATATCATCTGTCGAATAAACAGCTTTTGTGCCTGCCAAAAGAATATCTGGAGGTGTTCTTATTTACATCGTATGTTGAAAATATAAATAAAAACAGAAACATGGTTTACTGCATGTTGCAATTAATAAAACCACCACAATCAAAACGTTACCCGAATTCCTTCCCCACTTCACAGATCTCTTTAAACGCAGTTGATATTTGGAAAACTTTGTGTCCTTAACTTCTATTAAGAAGCAAATGCATTTACTATCAATTTTGATGTAATTTTAGATTCAATATATGAAATAGTAGAGCTATACGTTAAAATACATTGAGAACTTAGATTTTTTAATATTAAATTGAGAAATAGAGGGCATATCTGCCAACCTATGAGCATATCTAAAGCAGATTCAGGACTAATGTTCAGCAAGACAGAAATATTATCATCGGTATTAATTAGTCTTCTGGCAAATATTAATTATTAGTTTAAAATTAATTTTACAGTCTTCATTCCTTTCAGTGAATGAACTGATTTTCTAGAAGCCTATTTTAATTCACATGTTAAGAAATGTGTTAGCATACTGATAGTCACAACGGAAGAAAATTATTTTTTCACAATTAAACATAATTAATAAAATGTCCTTATTTAGATTTTAGATATTAATACTTTAATTGTTTAAAATAGATTTATTTTATTATTGAATATTCATCAATTTTTAGTTTTCAAATATGATTCTTTGCAGTTTTTGACCGCTTACCGTGTAGCACACAATCTGCCAAGCTTTCTATTTAATTTTATTTTTTATCAAAGTAATTCATATAAATAGTTAATAGTCACATAGCACTGCTAATACTAGTAATGTGTGTCAGGTATATTTAGATGATTTCATGTATTAATCAGTAAGGCAACCCCATAAGGAAGTACTATTATTCTCCAATTTTATAAATGGGGAAATGAAGGCATAAAACAACCAATCCTGTGGCTGTTGAGTTGATTCTGACTCATAGCGATCCTATAGGATAGAGTAGAACTGCCCCGTTAGGGTTTCCAAGGAGTGGCTGGTAGATTCCACCTTTTGATTAGCAGCCAAATGCTTAATCACTGCTCCAACCAGGTCCTCAGTAAAGGCATAGAGCACTTAAATTACATGATGTCACAACTACGAAGTGGTGAAGCCAGGGACTGAACACTGGTGTTTTGGTTTCAGAGTCTATGAACTTATCCCCTGCAGTGTATGTCTTTGCATGTTACAAGTCTTATGCCCAAAACAGTAGTCCTCTGACCCCTCCACACCAACCTCTGATTCCTGCTAACCTAGAGCTGTATTAGTCATCTAGTGCTGCTATAACAGAAATACCACAAGTGGATGGCTTTAACAAACCTAAGTTTATTCTCTCACAGTCTAGTAGGCTACAAGTCCAAATTCAGGGCATCAGCTCTAGGGGAAGGCTGTCTCTCCCTCAGCTCTGGGGAAGGTCCTTGTCCTCAATCTTCCCCGGGACTAGGAGCTTCTCAGCACAGGGACCCTGGGTACATGAGATGCGCTCTTCTCCTGGCACTACTTTCTTGGTGGTATGAGGTCTCCCTGTCTCTCTGCTTGCTTCTTTTATATCTTAAAAGAGATTGGCTCAGACGCAATCTAATCTTGTAGTTTGAGTCCTGCCGCATTAACATAACTGCCACATATCCCATCTCATTGACATCATAGAGATAGGATTTACAACACGTAGGAAAATCACATCAGATGACAAAATGGTGGACAATCACACAATACTGGGAATCATGGCCTCGTCAAGTTGACAGGTATTTTTTGAGGACACAATTCAATCCATGACAAGAGGCAACTGCTTTCAAATATTTTAGCTATTTCTACTTATATTTAGCTCCATATTTTTAAATCGTACGAGTATATTGTGATTTCTTTATTTCAAATTTGCAATACTATTTTTCCCTCTGTGGAAACTAAGGACTTAACTCTAGTACTATACCTCTCCCTCTCCCCCATGACCCACAAATACATACCCATGCACTTCCTCGTCATTCATCCTCCACATGTAGTGAAGCCATGACTTTTGATTAAATAAATATTCATAGTTTGCATGTTTATACTTATATAAATATTGTTTACAGCTAGTGCTGTGTATATTATAAAAGAGTAGGGACATTTGAAATATATTGAAAATTTAGAATTTTTAAATATTAGATTGAGAAAGAGTGGGTGTACCTTCTATACTGCGTAGTATAGTCTGATATGATAAGGTGTCTTTTATGTACAACCTTTTTTTCCCTAAAGTGAATAATTGCCTTCTTTTACACTTGTCTGATTTTTGCTGTCTCTATTAATTTGGGTCCTCAAATTAGTGCTAAGATTGCTTAGAACTCTTCTCACGATGGTAAAATATATTAGGCATTAGGCATTTTGTTGTGTGTATGTGAGAGAGAGAAAGACAGAGGGACAGAGAAAGAGAGACATTCCTGAGCCCTCTGAACATTTGCTTTGTTCTGGTGAGGTTCCTTTCTAAGGCTGATGGCCTTTGTCATGGGAATTTCCTTCATGCTCTTTTTTGAAATTCCCTTTACCTCTCTTGTTTTGGATCCCTTGCTCTTGGCTCAAATATATTCCTGTTTTTTGGATTAATTTCCCGTGTGTGTGTGTGTGTGTGTGTGTGTGTGTGTGTGTGTGTGTGTGTGTGTTTGTGTGTGTGCACCTTCCAGTAGCTCCCTTCCAGTATATGGAAAGGAATTCTGAAATCTTACTCTACTAAAATTACTTCATTCTACCTTTACTTTTATTGATAGTTTGGTTTGTCATAGAATTATAAATTGAAAATCATTTTCTATCTAAATTTCAAAAACATTCCTGAATCATTATCTTTTGGATTTATTTTTGAGAATTCCTATGTCATACTGATTACTGATATTTTGAATGTGCTTTTTGCTTTGCTAAAAGATTTTAGAATTTTTTTTTATTCCAGTGTCATGGTTTAAATTATGTCCCCCCAAAAATGTGTGTATCGGTTTGGCTAGGCCATGATTCCTGGTACTGTGTGATTTTCCTGTATGTTGTAA
>NW_004443969.1:18336661-18424520 GCF_000243295.1 Trichechus manatus latirostris | reverse complement strand
TCCTTTGGACCGGGGTCCCTGCGCAGCGAAGCTCCTAGTCTGGGGGAACACTGAAGAGAAAGCTGACAGAGAGAAAAAGCCTTCCCCTGGAGCTGATGCCCTGAATTTGGACTTTTAGCCTACTTTGACTGTGAGGAAATCAACTTCTCTTCGTTAAAACCATCCACTTGTGGTATTTCTGTTATAGCAGCACTAGATGACTAAGACATCCAGGGTCTTACATTTTTCCTGTGATGTGATTTAATTTTTTTAAATTTATTACCCATAGAAAAAAATGTGTAGCACTCACTGGGCCTTTTTAATCTGGAAACATATTCTTCAATTTTTAGGTAAAGTTCTTGTTTCATTTTTTGATAATTTTTTAAAATTTAATCTGCTCTTATTCTGTAACTACTAGTAGACATGTGTTGACTTCCTGTATTAATCTTCTAATTGTTTTATCATTTTTGTTCTAATTTTGAAATAGTTTCACAATTTTATATTCCAATATCTCCTTTGAATTTTTATTCGTATCAGTTTTAATTTTGAAGACTTCATTTTAAGAGCACAGCTTCCTTGTCCTTGTTTTTCGTGTCTCTCTGAAGACATTTATTATAGCTTCTTCTTCTCCTCTTTTCATTGTTTCCATTGAGTTATGTGTTTCCTGCTTGTTCTTTTGGACTCCGTTCTGCATGTTAAATGTTGTTGTTAAAGGTCTAGCGTTACTCTCTGTCCTTTCCTTGTTAAAAATTGAAACTCTAAAATTCAGCTGGAAGCGTTCTGTGCACAGACAGAACTTCTGGATTATTGGACGTCTTTATACCACAATAAGACTCTGGGAAGAATTTGTAACTCTTATTGTTTGACCTGAACAGTTTTCCCAGAGAGAAATCAATAATCATATCCTTGGTGTGATGGTTATGAGTGCTCTTGGGAGCCATGTGATTGAAGGAATTTGAAGCTTTCACCAATAAGAATGCAAATTTTCGATGAATCACCCTATGTGCCATCAAATGCCTCATTCTGTTCCTCATCTATCCTCATGTCCCATGCCCAGAACTACACTGGCCCATGTTCTCTAGAAAGTAAACTCCTGCTGTTGTGGGTGGGGGCAAGATGCAGTGTTATGTTTGCAAGTACTGCAGGAAGGGATCTGGGAGTCCAATTGCTAATTTTACAGACTTTGGACTACCTATTCCAGTCCAACCCTGTATCCTGGCCTTCAGAATGAACTGGTACCTCCAATACCTAACATTCCAATAGTCCCCTTTCTTGAATCATATTACCAAACCAGTTGCCATCAAGTTGGTTCCAACTCATGGCGACCTCATGTGTGTCAGAGTAGAACTGTGCTCCGTAGGGTTTTTGATGGCTGATTTTCCAGTAGATCACCAGGCCTCTCTTCCGAGGTACCTCTGGACAGACTCCAACCTCCAACCTTTCAGTTAGCAACAGAAAACATTAACCATTTGCACCAACCAGGGGCTGACGAATCCTATCACTATTCTTTGATATCACACCCCTGTCACAGAGGCAGTTATGTTTCTTCACCTGCTAACGTTTATTTCTCTCCACTTTCCAGCATCTCCCATGTTATTGTCTCCCATTGCTTCCTTGTGGTTTTAATGTGTGTGTTAAGTTATAGTCCATTATTATAATTTTTTGTGAGGTGGATGACAAATATTACCTGAAAATATGGATTATCATATAACAATTTTATAAAATGTTGTAAAAATGATTGTAAGTTACCAAACTTACCCAGAGAAAATACTAAAATGTTTATTTTTCTTTATTATATTTTTGTTTTCTCTGACACCACTATACATTTAGATCTTTAAAGAAGTTGCGATGTTCCAGGAGATAGGTAATCGCACAGGCACTGGGATGTTAAACCACATAAAAGTGCATAAATTGATCACAATGAATGTACCAGCTTTGTCTGGCCTGTAAGTTGTTCTAAGGAAGTGTTCCCTAACTTTTAACATGCTTTTCTTCAATCCTCTGAAATATTGTTGAGACATGAAAATATAAGAAAGACAACTAACATATATAATGTATAAAAACAAATGTAACAATTTTGTTGTGAACTAAATTAATATGGCCACCAGTACAACCAAATAACAGTTATAACATAGCAATATTATTTAGAATTCAGTGAAAAAATGTGACATTTGGAGTCAGTTACCAGTTTCAAGCAGTCTGGTTCTGTTGCTGCCACCTAAAAAAAGACTGTCTGTGATTCTCTTTCTGTTCTTTTTTCCCTTCTAATTGCCATTTTCCCAGACCAGCTGTAGCATCTATGTCCTGACTTTGATCCAACTACTTACTTTAACCCATAGAGAAAATGTCTCCCTCCCAAAGTCTCTGCATATATCACTGCAATGTCTCCATTCTTGACAAGCTTGCTGTCTTAACACAATAGAATGGAGGGAGAGCTGCGTGAAGTGAAGCTCCCACATACTGGGAAAGAGAAAATTAAGACCTCTGCTTAGTAAATATTGGCACAAAAAGGCAGTTCTTTTCTCTGAAAGTAATATTGTGAGTACATGAGATTAAAATTTCAACTGAGACCGAGGAATCCGATGTTAGCTTGTCTTTTATGAGAGAGTGAAAAGATCTTGGTGGCAGGAGGTTAAATGCATTTCTCTCATTTGACTTAGGACAATTCAGCTACTACAAACTTTGGTCCTGGATAGGGCACTGGGAGAGGGTCTTTGGGGCCCTTATAAGGTAACCCCCAAAACTAAACCCACGGCCGTCGAGTTGATTCCGGCTCATAGCGACCCCATAGGGTTTCCAAGGCTGTAAATCTCTGTGGAAGCAGACTGCCACATCTTTCTCCCCTGGAGCGGCTGGTGAGTTCAAGCCGCTGAACTTTTTTGGTTAGTAGTTTATCACTTTAACCATTAATTTCTAGCCTCTTCTCCAGTTTTGCTTAATTTTGCAGCATAAAATATACATGATCTAGGGTTCCACAAACAACCTTATATTACTATATTTCCTAAGGGCATCACTATAAAAACACTGGTATTTATATAGATGTGCATGAGTTTTTTGAGAAAATAAAATTTATTGTTCACATATTCTGCTTAAGAAAACAGGAAGTTTTCAGTCATTAAACATTTCTTGATAGTTTGCATACTGTGGGAGATTACCTGTTGCTGTTGCATCAATTCTGACTCATAGTGAAGCTGTAGGACAGAGTAGAACTGTCCCATAGAGTTTCTAAAGAGTGGCTGGTGGATTCGAACTGCCAACCTTTTGGTTAGCAGCCAAACTCTTAATCACTACACCACCAGGACTCCACAAAAAAGAAACTGTTTCTGCCCGATTCAGTCATTAAACATTTCTTGATAGTTTGGCATATTGTGTGAGATTAGTTTCCATGAATTACTCTTTCAATTACAAATGCCAGATTTAAAAACAAAACAAAACAAAAAAGTCTTTAAAAATGAGATGGCATGAAAGTAAGAAATTCTCAGAACATGAAAATGAAATGAAGGCAGGAATCTGGGAAGTAATCAAGGATCAAAGCCAGCTTGTATCCTAAGAGTTTCTCCCGAATCGTAGAGATAATGAGCCTCAGTGTTGATATTTGAATAGGCCATATAACAGGTCTAAGACTGTCCAACGTAAACAAGCTAAAAGTCAAGCCCTCCTTAATGTTGGTACCCAAAAATATATATAAGGGTCATCAAGAAAAATGATTATCTTCTGAGAGTTGTAATGACAAATTGGCCCTCACATGGATTAATGTATCCAACTTCATGCTATTCATGTGGTCTGAGGAATCTGGAACCAAAAATTTGAAATATTTTATATTAGGAGTGGCCCTGGGCAACTGCAAGAAACAGACCTGCATTCTCTTTGGAAAAACTCAACTTTAACCCAGTCCTCCATATAAATTGAAATATAAGTGAACAGTTCTAAGTCAAAAATCGCAAAACACACAAGGAAACAAGGCATTATGTGAGAAAACTAAAAGAAACAGAAGTATAAAGTCTTCATATTAAAATACAGAATATGAAATATTTATGATTTCTAAGTCTAAATAAATAAAGGAAATCCTGTCTTAGATTAGGTTCCCTGGAAAAAGAGTTTGAGATGGCAATTTGGATGAATATATTTTATTGTGGGAGTGCTTCTCAGAGGGAAAACATACACACACACAAACAAACAGTAAACGAGGGAGGACAGGAGGATATGGAAGGAGACAGCTAAACAAGGGTATGGTCTCAGGTTAAATTCTAGCCTTAGCTTAATCAACAGATTAGAGTAGTCCCTGAAGCATAAACTGCATTTTGTAAAGTACCCCCCTTCTCTGCTTGATACAAAGGGTCTTTTTCTCTCTCTCTCTCTATCAGTCATAGTATGCGGGTTTCCTCCAGGGAAAGGGATGTGCCTATGATATGTTAGCAGCCAAGACCCTCAGCAGCTGGTGAAGGGGATGGTCATGGGGCACAAGAGTGTCTATGACTAATGATTGAAAACGTAAGCAGGTTCTAAAGATCAAGAATGTCCAAATAGGAGGAGACAAAATGGTGCTACAGACAGAAGCACCACTTAGTCCCTCTACAGTAAAGACAAAAAAACTAAGTAAAACAGATATAAACGTAAATCCTGGAACCCTAAGCATCAAATGAAGGGGTAAAGAACTCAACCAAGCACCAAATGAAATAAGAAATTTATGGAGAACAGAGAATGAGGAGAGCTATGCAGTGGAGGTCCCCTCCAGCTAATGCAGCATGGACTCACCATCTTGGACCCCTCAACCACCAAGAAGAGCAGACAGGGAGTACAGGAAGGCAACTTCACAGAGCTCCCAGCAGGAGAAAGAGCAGCCAGTAACCAGGGATACATGCTTTAACGCACCCCACCCTTCTTTCCTCTGAGGGGCCTCCACTGCTTTCTGCTAGACCTCAGCCACTTGGCTGGAGAGATGCTGGCTCTTTGAACTTGGATTTGCCCCACCCCCACTGGCTAGCTCTTTCAGTGCAATTTCTTCATTGTTGTTGTTGTTCTTTTGGCTTCTTTTTGTTTCTTCTCTCTCTCACACTTCTTGCCTTTCCTTTCTCCCACTCAGCTCTTGCTTTGTGCCTTCTCCACACCTTCTTGATGGGCTATGCTGCACCATTTGGCTGGGGAGCCACTTCCCTGGTCTGCACCACCACACTGGAGAGATCCCTCAGAGCATTTTTTTCTTAGTTTCTTGTCTCTCTCTACAATCTTTCCTTTCTTTTCTCCTTACCACTTGGCCATGTGTGCCGTCTCTGCCGATTTTTGCAGGGCAGTGCCACATCACTCAACTGGGCAATCTTTCCTTTCTTTTCTCCTTACCACTTGGCCATGTGTGCCGTCTCTGCCGATTTTTGCAGGGCAGTGCCACATCACTCAACTGGGAAGACACTTCCCCAGTCTGTGTTGCCATGCTAGTGGGCTTCCTTGGGGTATTTATTTTATTTTGTTTTTCTCAGTTTCTTGTTTCTCTCTACCTTCCTTCCTTTCCTTTCTCCCAACCACCTGGCCACTTGAGCCAGCTCTGCCACTTTTTGACAGGCTATGCCACACCACTTGGCTGGGGAGCCACCAGCACATGGCTTCCCCAGTCTGCGCTGTCACACTGGTGGGGCCTCCAAGAGATGACAGAAAATGTAGGCAAAAATAAGGAAAAAACAGACAAAATCATGGAAAAGACAGACAAAACAATGGAATAATTCAGGAAAATAATACAGGAACAAAATGTCAAAATAAACAAACAACTAGAAATCATACAAAAACAGCAATTAGAAATCCGAAAGATAAACAACAAGATTTCAGAAATGGACAGTGCAATAGAAGGTTTTAGAAGCAAATTTGAAACAATGGAAGACAGGATCAGCGAAATTGAAGACAAATCGTCAGATACCACATTGTTTGTGGAAAAATCAGAAAAGAATAAACATAAATGAAGACACCCTGAGAACAATGTGGAATCATCAAAAGCAAAAATTTGCTTGTGATTGGAGTTCCAAAACAAAGAGAAAATGGAAAACACAGACAGGATCATTGAAGATTTGCTGACAGAAAACTTCCCTAATATGGTGAAAGATGAAAAGCTGATCATCCAAAAAGTTCAGCAAACCCCATACAGGATAGACCCCAAAGAAAATCACCAAGATATATCATAATCACACTCACCAAAACCAAAGACAAGGAAAGAATCCTGAAAAGCAGCTCTCAAAAAACAAAAAGTCACATACACAGGGGAAACAATAAGATTAAGCTCTGAGTACTTGACAGAAACCATGCAGGCAAGAAGGCAATGGGATGACATATATAAAACCTTGAAAGAAAAAAAAATTGCCAATCAAGAATAAGGTATCCTGAAAAACTCTCGCCCACATATGATGGCAAAATTAGGACATTTCCAGATAAACAGAAATTAAGGGAATATGTAAAAACCAAACCAAACTTACAAGAATTATTAAAGGGAGTCCTTCAGTTAGGGAACAAACAACATCAGACTACAGCCTAAACCTAGGATGCAAAACTGCATCAGCCCGATACCAATCCAGGTAATGAACTTTCAAGGACAAAACAAAGCAAAAAGATTTACAACAAGGAACCAGAGAAGTTAATCTGTAAATGACAACAATGTCAGAACAATAAAAGAGGGAATAAATTGTGTGGGTATAGAACATTCAAAAGAAGAAGTCAAGGTGATATCAAATAATAAGCTTGGTTCAGACTTAGCAAGATAGGGGTGAATTTCAAGGTAACCACAAAGAAAGTTAATGACATACTCATTAAAATAAAAAAAAAAACAACATAAAATCTCAGTAAACACAAAATCTACAAAAATGAAAGAAAGAAAGAAACAAATCCATAAAAAAAGGAATTTAGCACAGGACAGTAAGAGGAACAGAGAAAATGTCAGTACCAGAAAAAAGCACTATAAAATGACAGCAATAAACACACACCTATCAATAATCACACTGAACTAAAATAGCTTAAATGCACCCATAAAGAGACAGAAAGTGACAGAACGTATTAAAAAAACAGGACCCATCAATATACTGTCTACAAGAGATGCACCTTAGAAACAAAGACATAGATTTTTAAAAAACCAAAGGATGGAAAAAAATGTATCAAGCAAACAGCCACCAAAAAACAGCAGGAGTGGCAATATTAATCTCAGATAAAACAGACTTTAAAACAATATCCACCATAAAAGACAAACAAGGACAATATGTTATATTAAAGGGCCAATCTACCATGAGGACATAACCATAATAAATATCTATGCACCTAATGACAGGGCTCCAAAATACATAAACTCCAACAGCACTGAAAAGAGAAATTGACAATTCCACAATAATAGCAGGAGAGTTCAACACACCATTCTTGGTAAAGGATAGAACATCTAGAAAGAAATTCAACACAGGTACAGAAGATCTAAAGGCCACAATAGGCCAACTTGACCTCATAGACATATATATAACATTCCACCCAACAACAGCAAAGTACATATTCTCATATTCTTTTCCAACGCACATGGAATGTTCTCCAGAATAGACCAAATCTTAGACAACAAAGCAACCCTCAACAAAATCCAAAACATTGAGATAATACAAAGTATCTTCTCTGAACAACACCATCAAAGTAGAAATTAACAACAGGAAGAGAAAGGAAAAAAAAAAATTACATTGAAACTAAATAACACCCTGCTTAAATACCACTGGGTAACAGAAGCAATCAAAGTAGAATCAAAAAATTCCTTGAATCAAATGAGAATGAAAATACATCAGACCAAAACCTTTGGGACACAGCAAAGGCAGTCCTCAGAGGACAGTTTATAGCAATAGATGCACACATCAAAAAAGAAGAAAGGGACAAAATCAAAACCTTAGCTACACAACTCAAACGAATAGAAAGAGAAAAACCAAAGAAACCTACAGCCATCAGAAGAAAGGAAATAATAACGATCAGAGCAGAAATAAATGAAATAGAGAATAGAAAAACAGTAGAAAGAATTAACAAAACCAAAAGTTGGTTCTTTGAAAGAGTCAACAAAATCGACAAACCACTGGCCAGACTGACAGAAGAAAAACAGGAGAGGACGCAAATAACCCAAATAAGAAATGAAATGGGTGACATTACAACAGACCCAATTGAAATAAAAAGTATCATAACAGAGTATTATGAAAAACTATTCTCCAACAAAGTTGAAAATCTAGAGGAAGTGGACAAATTTGTAGAAACACACTACCTACCCAAACTAACACAAACTGAAGTTGAAAGTCTGAACAGACCCATAACAAAAGGAAAGATTGAAAAGTTAATTAAAAAAAAAAAAAAAAACTTCAACAAAAAAAAAGCCCTGGCCCAGATGGCTTCACTGGAGAATTCTACGAGACATTCAGAGATCTTACACCAGTACTACTCAAACTATTTCAGAATATAGAAAAGGAAGGGATACTTCCGAATTCATTCTATGAAGCCAGCATAACCCTGATACCAAAACCAGGCAAAGATGTCACAGTGTCATGGATTGAATTGTGTCCCCTCAAAATATCTGTCAACTTGGCTAGGTCGTGATTCCCAGTATTGTATGATTGTCTACCATTTTATCATCTGATGTGATTTTCCTGTGTGTTGTAAATGCTATCACTATGATGTAGTAAGATGGATTATCGGCAGTTATATTGATGTCTACAAGATTAGATAGTGTCTTAAGCCAATCTCTTTTGAGATATAAAAGAGAGAAATGAGCAGAGAGACATAGGAACCTCATACCACCGAAAGCAGTGCCAGGAACAGAGGCTATCCTTTGAATCTGAGGTTCCTGAACAGAGAAGCTCCTAGACCAAGTGAAGATTGATGACATGGACCTTCCTCCAGAGCCGACAGAGAAGGCCTTCCCCTGTAGCTGATGCCCGGAATTTGGACTTGTAGCCTACTAGATTGTGAGAGAATAAATTTCTCCTTGTTAAAGCCATCCACTTGTGGTATTTCTGTTATAGCTGCACTAAATGACTAAGACACTCAGCATACAGACTGAATAAATATGGTGAAAGGATACAACCTTGATGCACACCTTTCTTGACTTTGAACCACGCAGCATCCCCTTGTTCTGTTTGAACGACTGCCTCTTGGTCTATGTACAGGTTCCTCATGAGCACAATTTAGTGTTCTGAAATCTCCAGTCTTCGTAATGTTATCAATAATTTGTTATGAGCCACATAGTTGAATGCCTTGGCATAGTCAGTAAAACACAGGTAAACATCTTTGTGGCATCCTTCCTATTTAGGATAGGTAAGGTATTAAAAAAAAAAAGAACTAAAAAACAAAAATATAGTGTAATATTTTGATACACTTGATTAATTTAAAATTAAGAACCTCTATTCATCAAAGAGGATAGTGATGGTTCAGTGGTATAATTCTCACCTAATGTGTAGGAGACTTGGGTTTGGTTCCCAGCAAAGGAATCTCATGCACATCAAATATTCAACTGTCAATGGAAGCTTGCATGTTGCTATGATCCTCAATAGGTTTCTACGGAGCTACCAGACTAAGACAGACTAGGAAGAAAGGTCTAGCAATCTATTTCCCAAAAATCAGCCAATGATAACACTATGGATCACAAAGATCAGATCTGTTGTACATTGGGTCACCATAAATTGGGGGCTGACTTGATGGCAGCTCTTAACAGCTGCTACATTCATCAAAAGTCTATACACACACACACAAATACACAAAATGCAGGTTATAAACTGGGAGAAAATATATGGAACAAATATAAATTTCAAAATAATCTTTAAAGCCTTTGAATCAATGAGAGAAAGTCAAAGAACTAAATAGAAAATGGACAAAAAGGCACAAATAGGCATTTCACAGAATAAGGAACACAAGGGTCCCAAAAATATATGAATCATTTCACAAATTTTTATTAAGGAAAAATAAAAATTATGTTCACAATGAGATACCATTTTATACCTTTCAGTTTTACACAATTAAAAAAAAAAGTCAATCAATAGGTATTATTGGCAAGGATCTGGAGTAAGGGAACTCTCATTGACTGGTTGAGGTGGAAACTGGTACAACCACTTTGGAAAACAGTTTGAGATTACATAGTAAACTTAGACTTGTGTGTTCCCTATGACCCAGTATTTTCACATATATATGTCCTAGACAAACTTTTGCACATGTGTGCCAGAATACTCATAGCATCATCATTGCAATAGTAAAATATTTGGCACAACCCAAATGTTCTACAGTAGCAGAGTAATTGCTAACTCCAATTATATAATAGAATGCTGTGCAGCAATGAAAGGAATGAACAGCTGCATACAACAAGTGGATGAATCACACAAAAAAAATGATGTTGAGCAAAAGAAGCTGAGGAATATATGTATAGTATGATAATTCCATTCATACACAGACAAAATTATATATTTTTATTGATAAGTGTGTAACTGTAAAACTTTAAAGAAAGTAAGGAAATGATTAACACAAAATATAGTTCAGTGGTTATCCCTGGATTTGAGGAGGGATTTGAGGGTGTTGTCTGAGAATGTCATGAAGGTAGTTTCTAAATGCTCTATTTCTTAAACTAACTGGTAAGTACATAGGTGCTGATTCTTCTTTGAATGATCAGTACCTATAATTTCATACAATTTTAATGTGATTAGTATGAAATATTTTAGAAAATAAACCTATACATTTTCTCTTACTTAACCATAAAATTCATATGCTTCAGATCTTTTTCTCATTGTATCATCTATTTGTCTTTCACAGAATTTATAATTATTTACTTGAGTGTTTACTTGTTGAATATTTGTTCTTCCACTAAGCTACGTGTTCTAGGAGAGCTGAAGCCATGTCTGTTGTGTTCAGCATCATTTGTTTAAAAATGATTCATTGTATCTGAAGTCAAGAATGGTCCTAGTTTAGGGTTTTGAGCATGCTTCCATTTGTGAAAATGAGTGTCACCAAAAGATGGAGTGGGAAGCTACCCTAAAGCCACTGTATGATCACTCAATTAAACAAAATAACATGTAAAGAGTTTAGCACAGTACCTTGTACCTGGTACCAAAAAACCAAACCCATTGCTGTCGAGTCGATTTCAACTCACAGCGACCCTATAAGGCAGAGTACAGCTGCCCTATAGGGTTTCCAAGGAGCAACTAGCGCATTCAAACTGCCTACTTTTTGGTTAGCAGCTGAGCTCTTAACCACTGCATCATCAGAGTACATGGTAAGAATTTGATAAATGTCAGTAGTTGCTAGTGTTGGTAGGGGTTGGTGTTGGAGTTCCTTATCTTTTTATTCATCTCTACCATCAAATCTAGTTGTCTAAGTCAGTTTGTTTTGTTCAAATCTGTTTAATCAGGAGCCATAATTATGTCGCATTCACTTTTTCTTGCTGCTCATGTATACAAACATAGACTACTTTGCCAATTCAATAATACAGGTTGTGGCATCAACAACTGAAAGCTGGGAAGTCCAACAGAGCTAGTTTAACTTTAGTTGTCATAGTGGATCAGAAAGGTCCACAGATTCAGAATGAAGAAATCAGAGAGATGAGGCTCTTTTTCCTAAATCTTTAAATCCTTAATCACAAGTACCTTGGGGTGATTTATTTCACTGCTTTGGAAACAGAGAAATATTTAAACTCTTGCATTAAAGAAAGCCCCCTAAAAACAAACAAAAACAATGAAAGATTATGATAACAAATAAAAGAACATCCTTGAAAAGTGTGGATTAGGACCCAAGTGTGGGTGGGGAAACTGAACAGCCATAAGGATCCCTAAGGGTCACAGACTCAGAAAAATGTTAGATATTTCGGTAAACTGTGCAATTCATCCCCAGTTAGGGGCAGCCAATTTTGAAGTACTTCTATTAATTAAAAGTCAGGTAATAACAATAACTATGACAGATTTCAGTACGATTTACGCAAGTTGTTCTAAAAAACACTACGAATTTTTGGTTTCCGCAGCATCAAGTATAGAGATGAGTAGACTGACAAATTTATAAACATCATGGAAAGAATTGTAGAGAGGAACTGGAGCCACTCGAATGCCATTTGGTTCCCTCTTGTCACACTAAGGGGAGGGAAATAAAGCCGCAATAATGTTAACATTATTCACATAATGAAAATCTACATTCAAAATAAAGTTAAAGTATTCATGCTGATTTCCCTAAAACTTAATACATAAGGAAAGAAATTTTCACTTTAAGTAAAACAGTGTTTTTGAAAATTTCCTCTTACTAGTAATAAAAATACTAATGGATTGGTACACGAATATCCAAATATTCCTGACGTCCTCAGCAGTTACTAACTTTAAGCTTCCAAAGATCATATATAAAATTTGGATGGGGGAGGTCCTAGAGGGACTTGAACCCTTGGACAAACTTCAGTGAATGAGAACGCTGAGATTGGGAGAGTTTTAGCCAATTATCTTTACGTTTAATTCTCTAATTTCTAATCTTGTAGGTGAGGAGTTGGTGATATCCCTGGAAATGCTGAGAGGTCCAGAAGTAAGACTAGAGAATTTGGCCTAGCCTGAAGACTACCTCTGGATAGCTTCATAAAACACCTACTACAGGCTAAACAATATAATCCATTGTCATTGAGTTGATTCTGACTCATAGCGACCCTACAGGACAGAGTACAACTGTCCCATAGGGTTTCCAAGGAACAGCTGAAGGAGCAGCTGATGGATTCGAACTGCCAACCTTTTGGTTAACAGCCAAGCTTTTAACCAGTTCGCCACCAGGGCTCCTCAACAATAGGGTACATGGTTTATATATGCTGTCCCATTTAATTCCCATTACAATTCTTTGAGGTAAGTATATTTATGCCCAAAATGCACATGAGAAATCTCAAGCTGGTAGATGTTAGGTAACTTTTCCAAGAACGTAAAACTTGGAAATGACACACTTCATTTGAGTCCTGATATTCTGACTTGTGCCTCCTGAATCTAGGTTAACCTCTTCTAAAGGTTTGGATGAAACAGTCTGTAAATTACATCGCCATTGGAATAATTTCTCCTGAAATTACTCAGCTAACATTTATTAGTTCTTTTGACGAGACTAAGAAGGCCACCTGAGCCCAAGAGTTAAAAAAAAATTATTCCATGTAATGTTACCACCACTTAGATGTGTCTACATGTCTTTTTTGTATTAAGTGACAAGGCTGATGACAACTTAGTTCAATTAAACAAGTAAATAAGACTGATTTTTTTTCCTTTCACTAAATTGATATACTGCTTAATCCCATTTAGTCAATAAACATACTGGAATTTTCACTAGTGAAAATCATGTACTAATTGAGTATAGTTACATATTTTGTCTTCTGCCTCAATTGTTATGAGAAGAGTGAATGCTACCCAAAACTGTTTCCTGTAACCAAAATTTATGATTTTCCTTTATTGGAAATGACAGCTCTTGGTGCCCGTCAACTTGCACAGTGTTGAATATTTAGTTGGTCCTTAACTCATACTCACTGATTGTTGATTGATGTGAAATAATATGCAACAGTGAATAAACCAAAGAATCTAAATTTTGTCCCCAACACTGCAACCCATGGAGAAAACCTGGCAGCAAAGCAAAAGATGTACTTACAACCACTCCTCTTTTTTCTAGTTCTTGAAAAACATATTTCACTGGAGCAGAAAATGTTAGTGTTAGCTGGCAGCCCCGTTCTTCTATATGCGGTGGAGTAATTATGTTCACAATAGGTTTCTTGCTTTCTGCTTTATCTTTGTTATAGTAATGCTTGATCATGTACTCCAGATAACCAGTTAGCAAAATAGATTTTCTCCTCAATGCTTTCACAGTTGCTTGATTAAAAATCTGCAGAATGAAAAGCAAATAGATTAACATTGCAAAAATTAACTGTAAATTATGCATAAAAAATTAAAATGACCACTTTTCACCTTTCCAATGAACTCCCATTTTAGATTTTTCTTTAAAAAAAAAATACCGCCTTTTTAAATGCTTTACCATTACAAACTGAAAGCAAAGTTCCCATGACAGAAGAACTGTACAAATGTCGTTTAAACAATACTTGCAAAAGAAGGAGGAAGAAAAAAAAGTTATCATGGTGTCACTTCAGTTATTTTGCTTAATATAATCACCAGGCAAAACACACTGTAATAAATGCATTTGACTATCATAAATTTAAACATTTTTCCCCAAAAACTATTCCATAAAATCATAATCAAGAAGACTTTTTTCCTATTCTAATGTAAATTTTTGTTAAGTCCACAAATAGTGCAATGCAAACTAAAACCAAAAAAAAAAAAAAAAAAAGAACACCAAACTCATTGCCATCGAGTCAATTCCAACTCACAGTGACCCTATAGGAGAGAGGAGAACTGTCCCACAGGGTTTCCAAGGATTCAAACTGCCAACCTTTTGGTTAGCAGCCAAGCTCTTTAACCACTGCACCACCAGGGCCCCAACACAGGTGCATACATGGAAGACACTGTTTCCAATATTATTTGTGATTGTTTTTTATCAATTCCTAAATCTTCTCCAGTTTAATATGAAGAAAACAGTAGTTAAATGATAAAGCCAAATCATCGTGTACAGAGAAGCAAGTAACTCCTACTTAATACATCTATTATTGTATTGCACTGTCTTGTTAGTTACCATCAAGTGGATTCCAACTCATGGCAATCCCATATGTGCAGAGCAGAACTTTATAGAGTTTTCAAGGCTGTAACCTTCTGGAAGCAGATGACCAGGCTTGTCATTTGAGGTGCCTCTGGATGGGTTCGAACCCCCAACCTTTTGGCTTGCAGTCCTGTGCTTAACCGTTTGCACCATCCAGGGATTCCACATCTATTATTACTGAAGTATTTTTCCTTCTTTCTTCCCTCTCTCCCTCCTCCCTCTCTCTCATTTTTTAATCTACTAAACTCTAACTTTGGCATGAAAATGCTGGCACTTGCTGCCGGAGGTGCTTTATAGAAAGATGAGTGGCAAGGGCACACAATAACTAGCGCTGGGACATTAGAGGTCAGAACAGACATGCTTTTCTAGCTTAAGGTCTCTCTTAAGGTCAAGTAGAGTTTAAAAATATATCCTACACCTTAGAACTGAATGAACTGCAAACAGAGCATGATGCATGGTGTTTTAGTCATCTAGTGCTGCCATAACAGAAATACCACAAGTGGATGGTTTTAACGAAGAGAAGTTTATTTCCTCACAGTCAAAGTAGGCTAAAAGTCCAAATTCAGGACATCAGCTCCAGGGGAAGGCTTTTTCTCTCTGTCAGACTTCTTCTCTTCGGTGTTCTCCTGGACTAGGAGCTTCTCTGCACAGGGACCCCAGTGCAAAGGATGCGCTCTGCTTCCGGCACTGCTTTCTTGAGGGTATGAGGCCCCCCTGTCTCACCGCTCACTTCTGTCTTTTATATCTCAAGAGATTGCCTCAGGACACAATCCAGTCATGTAGATCAGGTCCTGCCTTACTAACACAACTGCCAACCACCCATCGTCCCTCATCAACATCGTAGAGGCAGGTTTACAACATACAGGAAAATCACACAGTACCAGGAATCATGGCCTAGCCAAACTGATACACACATTTTTGGGGGGACATAATTCCAACCATGACACATGGCATGCCCCTTAATGTCCATTTTCTGTATCATCTTATACCACAGATAACGATAGGGTTGTTCAGGGATATCTAGACACTATGAAGTCTATGAGGATAGTTAGTTCCGTATGCATGCGTGACATGCGTGTGTATGAATTCTAACAGGACTCAAACAGGAGCTCACAATCTGTTTGCATCTTATGAAGGAGTGAGCTCGGAGCGTTCAGGCATGGATTTTGCTTAAACTCTACTGCACGGAGGCTATGGATTTGGTTGAAGGACAGCGTGGGAGTTGTATTTAAGGTAATGGTATCTAAGGAAGAGAGGAGAAATGCAGAAGGCAGAATGGTATCTGTCTCTCCAATCACACCTCGCAGACTGTCAAGTGTGCAAACAGATCAGCTGCAAGTAGCGAGTGCCATTATTGTTTTGGGAAACATCTAGGATCTGCAGTGCAAACACAATTTTTCAGAAACCAGGCACACCAGGTTACATGGGGTTTGGTGGGAGATATCTCTTCATTTCCTTGTGTAAAACAAAATGTAGGTAGATCTGGTACAATGCAGACTCAAGGAAACACAGCTGGGTTTTGGCATCCAGGAGACCAGGGCAAAGAATCAATATTCTTGCAAAGGGCAGAGGTAGGGACAGACAAGGCATAGCCTGCAGGTGGTTGGCTGTCAGAGGGCACCAATAAAGTGATAGGAATAAAAGGAATGTGAGAGAAATCTTCCCAAGATTCTCTCAGGAGATTTTTCAGAAACAATTCTAGGAAATTTTCTGCTTCCACTATGTTTCTGTGTGCCATTGAATCTGAATTCGATTCATATTGATCCTAATGACAGAGTAGAACTGCCCCATACGGTTTCCTAGGCTATAATCCTTATGGGAGCAGATTGCCAGGTCTTTTCTCCCATGGAGTGGCTGGTGGGTTCTAACCGCAGACCTTTCAATTAGCAGCCAGGAGTCATAGTATACAGGTAGGGACAATGTGTGAAGTATTATGTCTAATGTAATTTCATTTGTGTTTATAGGTTTGTAGTTTTATAAAAAGGTGTTTTGCTCTTAGAGATTTCTCATGATAACTAGAAACCAACATTTTTAATAACAAATAATTTCAATTTCAATATATCATGGAATATTGAACTTTTAATAATAAAGTCATTTTCAAATATAAAACTATTTTTCTCCTAATAACCACAACAACGACAGCTCTATTCTCAGCTCTCTTAAATTCTTCTCATAGAGTGTAAAATTCCATTCTGAGCCTCATACAAAAATATTAACAGAGGATAATCGAGGTTAAAAGGGAAATAAAATATCTTCTTTTCTTTTTTGCTTCTCATTGTTTCTATGTTTTCAGTACTGTGAAAGAATCGTTTTAAAAAATTAGAAAAAAATAAAAAGTGTAGTTTGAAAAATATTCAGTTTATCACAGAATTCTTGGCAGAGGTTCAAGGACTTGGGTTATTTTCCTTACTGAGTAAAACGAATACAGAGCTAGAAAACTGTGATAAGTTTAAAAAGAAAAAGTAGTATGATGTTTTCGGTTGTTTTTTTTTTTTTCTTTTAAGTTCTTTAAACTGGTTCCTTAATAATTTTCAGAGGAAATACATGGTGCATTTTAAGTGAATGCTCTAGTTTGGTGTTGTGAGGCTATTTATCATAGATATATTTACTGAAAGAGTATAAAAAATTATCTATCTATTGCCGCATACCAATGTGAACATTCAAAATACCATGTATGGATTGTTTATTTCAGATAGGTAATAGGAAAGTTGAGGGACTTCAGAAGTACTCTGATCCATTTAAAAAATGAGGCAAATGAATTCGAGAGTAGCTGTGTCTCATGTCAGGTCCCACTGGGTGTCCCAGTGAAGGCTAGAGCACTTGTCTCCTAGTTCTTAGCCCGTTGCCCTTTCCCTTGCGCACATATTATTGTATAAATGATTAATATTCAACAATATTAAAAAAAGGAGATTTTGAAACTGACTATAGGGTGCTATTTTTAATGGTACCAAGTGATGTTTGCGCATGTAATTGTGAAGAAAGTAGTATTAATATCTTCTAAAAAACCATTGTATTGTCAATCTGAGGTCGTGTTCATGAATAATTCTTAAGTGTAAAATCTCTCCTGCAGTTGGTATTTGACTCCAAGTATATTACGTAGGAATATTTTTCAAAAAACAAGTAGAGACAACTAAGAGAGGCATTTGTTTCGTGCATTTATTTCTTTCATTTACCAGAACTTCAACCACATATCCTCAAAGCAATAACTGTTTAAACAGACCATGTAACTACTTGGTTAATTCACTGATGCTTACTCATTTAGAGGAAGGCTTAGAAATGTCAAGAAAGTAGAACATTTTAACAGTCAGAGAATGGGGAACAATTAAATGTATTATTTTGTAACTTTATATTTTACCATTTATAAGGAGGAGGAAGAAGTTTGAAAAACACTTTCTCCAGCATAAGGCTTAATTTAGTAAAGATAATTTCGATTAGAACATCACTTCAGCAGCAAACACCTTAAGTAAAATATTTCTTAAAGAGCCTCCAAATCCATTGCCATTGATTGGGTTGATTTCAACTCATAGTGATCCTATAGGACAGGGTAGAGCTCCCCCATAAGGATTCTGAGCAGCGGCTGGTGGATTCGAACTGCCGACCTTTTGGTTAGCAGCCGAGCTCTTAACCACTGCGCCACCAGGGCTCCAGGGAAATGTATATTCCTCTTCGTGCGGCTTTCAGGCTCCTTTTGCTAGGTTTACATTTAGGTATTCAAGAGAAAAAGTAAATCAGTCTCCAGTTTCTAGCTGAGAATAAAAATCTTGTTTAGGTGACTATAATACAGTGTGGTAAAAAATTAGTGGTAGAAAAAATAAGAACCTGGCACCTTTCCCACGACAGAGGGAGTAAATGCTGTAAGAAAAAGCCAACCCGCTATAGGTAATATACCACACAGCGGACGTGTCTAGAAAGAATTTCTAGATAAGGCTGAGGAGTCATTTACAGAGTTAAGGAAGATCAGAGGAAATAACTTCCAGCATTAGCCCTTCTTAAGCTATGTCTTGGTGCCTTTCATATTGTAACGCATCTTCTCCCTGATACAAACTTGCAAAATAAGCAGAAACTTCATTTTGTGTTAAAATGTTTAAATAGTGTTGTCCTGGATGTAGATTATAAAAATAATTCAATATCATTTACCTAATTTATTAAGAATATTTTTCATCCCCCAAAAAACTTGCAGCAAATGTTTGACTGGTTGAAAAATCTTATCACTGGGTCTATTTTCAACTTAGAAACAAACAAACAAAAAATTGCCAAAAAGTGAAAGCAGCACAAGCACCATCTAGTGGTCAAGCTGGGTAAGTTGGGTGAATGAAATGAGTTCATTACCACTGCCTGATGGTGAAGCTGTGTAAAAAGAGAGGAGCTTGACACTGCCACCCAGTGGCCAAAAATGAGACACTGCTATGAGCTTTCACAGAAATCTAAAATTTTAGCTTTGAAAGGGATTTTGAAAGTATTTGTCCAGTCATCCATTTAATGCTGGAATCCTCCACAGCAACATTTCCTAAAATATCATACTCTAAATAATTTTAGGAGGCAATGAATAAAAAAATTGTTTGCTTATTTTAATATTTATGTCTTTAAAATCATTAATAGCGCTTAGGGGTTAACCTGAAGATCGGAGTTGAACCCACCAGCTGCTATACAGAAAATGTGGCAGTCTGTGTCCCTCAAGATTTACAGCCTTGGAAACCCTATGGGGCAGTTCTACTCTGCCCTATAGGGTTGCTATGAGTTGGAATCGACTGGACAGCAATGAGGTTTAATAGAAGTAAATGCATGTTTACTTAAAATATAAATTTTACTTAAATACATGAATATAAAATATATATCTACTTAATATATGGATTAATATTATTCTGAACTATATATCATTATTAATAATATATATTTACTTAAATAAATTTAGTCTCACCCTGAAAGTAATATCCAAATAACTACATACATATGTAACGAAGATATGGATATAAATAGGTATCTAGATAGATTTAGTTAGCAGCCGAGCTCTTAACCACTGTGCCACCAAGGCTCCATAGATAGATATAGATAGCAAACTAAACTGATCACTTGGATCTTATTATTCAGAGTGAGACTAAACTTACTTAAGGAAAAATGCGGATAGATTTTAAAAAAATGGTTAACTCAGTAATAGTAGAGCTTACACAGGGATATACTAACATAAAAGTCCCAGTTAAAGAACAAGAGCAAACAAATGAAAAAACAACCAGTATATCTCATGAGACAACTACGCTTAATCTTTGGTTTTCTAAGATTATTTGTTTTTTCTTAAAGTAAGTCTTCCTATGGCTTCTTCATGTGGAACTTGGTCAGTTCATCGCTTTGTCTCATGGTAAAAATAATAAATAATAAAGTCTTTCTGGAGTCCCCAGAATCACAACAATGTCTGGCACATGATAACAATCTCAAATACATGTTGAACAACTAAATTAATGAAGAATTAAATACTACCTGCTAATTTTGTACATACAGAGACCAAGGGAACGTTAAAGAATTTATTACAAGTTCACACAGATTCTGAGTGGAACTCAAAATGTGGTTCCCCAGATCAGTTCCATTTAACATTTACTGTGCCAACAATGTGCCAAGCATCGTGCTTGGAGCTGGAGAGATATATAAACAGTGAAGATCAGCACACAGTCACTGTCCTAAAGAAGAACACTGCCCCCTGCTCATTACTCAGGCGCAGTGCACGTTCATCATCCTGCTGATTCGCAGAGAAAATACCGTCAGAATCAGATAAAGGCAAAGGTATGGGAAGATTGAAGCACCGGTCACTTACCTCTAAACTAGCGTGTAAGGAACAGACCAACAAAATGGGAGGATTTGAAATACGGAATCCATTGGCACCAGGGATTAACTGGAGTTCTGAAAAGTTAATGTCGTATTATTCTTATAAAATATACCCAAAAAAAGTGTCCACAGAGAGAGAAAAAACAGGGAGTCTTAAAAACTTTTATTCCTAGAATTTCTGAGATGTTTAAGAGAAACTCCATGGAGCTAAAATACTGTCGTATTTCCTTTTCACCTGCAATGCCCATCTCCCCTGCTCCCATCTTCCCAGCAGCACACCAAACATCAGAGCCCTTAAACTCAGGATAAAAACGGGCTCCTCTGGAATCTTTTCTGGCCCTCCCATTCCCAAGCCAGTATTCTTTGTTCTGCCCCATGCTTTGCTTTTCTATTATGAAATCATGTCAACAAGAGACAGCATCAAGATTTGAATGGCTTGGGTGGGAGGTGTTATTTGTAATGCCATCCAATGGCAGAAAAATGAATGCAATGACCTATGAAGCTGACTTTAAACTCTAGGATTATTCGATCAAGTGGCTTTCTTCAGGAAAAAAAAAAACTTGAATCACTCAATGCACATGTTCACAGCTGAGGTTGAACGAAGCTGGTTCCGTATTCACTAATTCAATGTTCCCAGCGATTATATAACATAACTACCACGCATAAGGAGACTCAACTGTACTATCCTAACTAGAATTAAGTAGATTAAATAGTAGGAAATTAAACACAATAGGGTTAAGATGGATAATTACAGATCAAGTGAAAGTTAAGGCTGACTAAAAGAATCTTACAACATTCTGGGTCCTTAGAGACTTACCTAAGCCAGGAATAGTCAAACAATGGTCTGCTGGCCAAATTCAGCCCACCACCTGTCTTTGTAAAGTTTTATTGGAATATAGCCACACTCTTTCATTTACATATTATCTATGGCTGCTTTAGCACTACATTGGCAGGGTTGAGAATTTGCCACAGAGACTGTACAGCCTGAAAAGCTTAAAATATTTCCTATCTTGTCTTTTACAGAAAGTTTGCCCACCCCTGATCTAATTCGATTCCTTCATTTACAGATGAGAAAACCTATCTCAAAGTAGTTAAGTAACTTACACAATAGCAAAGCTAATTATTTCAGCAGCCAAAGTAAAATACAGTGTCCTCACTTGACTGGAAGAGCCCAACTTGATTTTTTGCATCCTGATTGTTGCAAGTCTACATATATTTAAAATAGTATCTCAGGGCTGGAAACAATCTGAAGGATCAGGGTTAAGCTAAACTCACAAAAGCAATTATGATGCTTTCTTTATTGCTTGTGATTGAGGAATAGAGTCATCCTGGAAAAAGAAGTAGGGCAACTTAAGAGCCCTCCACATGGTGTACCCATTTATACCCACTAGGGTTTAACCATGTATAAGGATTATTACACTCTTTGGTATGTGGCAATAGCTACAGACGGAGAAACTTTGGGGCAAGACAAGGGAAAAATGAGTATTAAAGTACTGCTATGTGCTACATGGTTTACATTTTTGAACTTGTCTTATCCTCACAACAAACCCTGAGATAGATATCATTGTTCACATTTGAATGCTATAACTTGCACACAATCACAAAACTATTAAGCAGCAAACTGGGAATTATACCCAAGTTTCTCTGGGTCTGACGCGAAGCCAAAAATCCCCTCCTGTCCCTAAGCACGATGTTTTGGGTACTCCATATTTATGAGAGCTGAGTAATTCACATGCCTGTTAGATTTCACTCCCTCTTATCTCTATACAAAGGAATAGACTCAAAGTCATGTAAAAATCTAGAAACACTTAGTCTTACACTCTGGAAATGTCATTTTTTATTTTAAGAGTTCTCAGTGACATTTTCAAAGTGCACTCTCCATGGGGCATGTGGTATTACATATATTACAAAGATAGAAGAAAGTAGAAAGTTAAAATAAAGTGATTTGTGAGGTAAAATTGAATATACTTACTGTTATCCATTTTAAATCTGGTGTTGAGTTCATGGCCAAACCATCCCACTAACCTGAAATATTAATAAAAACATTGGATATTTTGGTCTACAGGAATAACTTCAATTAATATAAGTACTTGGGGCCTGCATGTTAAAACTATTTGTGGTGCAAGTCATCAAATACTTAAAGCAGATAAATGCTACATGATATAATAGCCAATTACTGCTTATAATCCTATCAAGAATAATAATAAAAATAATTTATCCATATTATTAGCTGTATTATTTTTGTGAAGTAAAATCCTCTAAAAAGCTACATTTAAAGTGACTTTTATCTTATTTGAGTTAAAATAAATCATAAAATGAAAGATTGGGTTTTTTTAAATTAAAATGCTGATAGAATAAAAGGATAAAGTGATTCATACAATAATATTATTTTTACAGTAATATCCCTAAAGAGAAATGTTACTTAAAAAAAAAACCATCACTTTTAAAAGCTTTTGAATGAATTTCCCAAAGCATTGGCTACTTTCATATTGCTAATAAGAATGTTAATTGACTAGACATAAAATATATAGGAAAAAATATGCATATGTGTATGTGCATATTAGATGAAGAAAACTACAGAATAGTTTAGAGAAAAATATAAAAATTTGAGAAAGAGAAACACAATGTTCCTGATATTCAACTTTCTCTAAATACATTTTTGGTTTTAATGCTTTCAAAAGAAAAATTTCAAGGCCCTTTTTTGGGACTGGGCAAATTTTTTAAAACTTTATATGGAATATATTTTTTATACTTTTTGAAATAGAAAAGTATAAAGAGGAGTTTGGTTTACAAGATATAGCATATTATAAAGTGCATTAAATGAAAGAGCTAGTAAAAGAAGCCCACCTCCCCCTTCCCCATCCCTCATAGGTTCCTCTTGCTGAAATGCTGAGACTGGGTACAACTCTGCAGAGGGAAGTAAAGAAAAGAAACAGGACAGAGTTGTGAAAAGCCCAAGTGATGAAATATCTAAGAACTGCCGGTAAAATATACTTTATGAAGTGAAGAGAAGATGCTCAATTTGTACATAAAAAGCTATATCCTTGATGCAACCATGGAAATAGAACAGGGGTGAGCAGGGCCGTTTTCAGAAGTGCTCTTTTATCAGGTCTCCCGCAGAAAGGGAAAGGGGATATAGCCATATAAAAGAATCAAGAATCAAGAGGAGCCCTAAGAGTTGGAAGCAGCCAGTGTGTTTGGCGGCAGAGAAGGAGAAATCTGAGTCTGTCCTCACCCTTCCCTTAACCTGCCTACATTGTCGTTAGCTGCCATGGTGTAGCTGAACTCATGGTGGCCCCATGAACAATGAAATGAAACATTGCCCAGTCCTGTCCCAGTCTTATTGTTGGTTGCAGATCAGACCGTTGTGATCCATAGAGTTTTCACTGCTCGATTTTTCGAAGTAAATCACCAGGTCTTGCTTCCTAGTTTGTCTTAGTCTGGAAGCTCCTCTGAAACCTGTTTGGTATCATAGCAACGTGTAAGCCTCCACTGACAGTTGATGGCTGCACATGAGATTCAAGGAGCAATAGAAACATTTTGTGTAGGAAGTTTTATTAACCTCTCTCAGTCCATTGCAGATGAAGAGGACAAAGTTATTCATTATATAGGCAGACTTAACACAATCAAGAAGATAAAAATAACTGATAAATGTTTAATGCTGAACCTTGGAAATAAAGATTATAACGTCTTTAGAAGCATTCATAAAAAATTAACAAAAACTAACTATACAAAAACTCTAATATTTCCAAAGTGAATATATTATGGACTATATTTTTTATAAATCATAACAATGGGACCAATAAGCAACTTCATGATAAACACAAAAAATATTGAAGTTGTCAAGGATTTCATTTTACTTGTACCCACAATCAATGTCCATGGAAGCAACAGTCAAAAAATTAAACAACATATTGCATTGGGCAAATCTGCTACAAAAAAACCTCTTCAAAGGGTTAATAGCAAAGATTTCACTTTGAAGACTACGGTGAACCTGACCCAAGCCATGGTATTTTCAATACCCTCATATGCATGCAAAGGCTGGACAACGAACAAGGAAGACTGAAGAAGAATTGATGCCTCGGAATTATGATGTTGGTGAAGGATATTGAATATACAAGGGACTTCAAGAAGAACAAACAGGTCTGTCTTGGAAAAAGTACAGAGTGCTCCTTAGAAGGAGGGATGGTGAGACTTCATCTCACGTACTTTGGAAATGTTATCAGGAGGGACCAGTCTCTGGAGAAGGACATCATGTTTGGTAAAGTAGAGGATCAGTGAAAAAGAAGAAGACTTTCAATGAGATGGATTGACACAGTGGCTGCAACAATGGGCTCAAACATAGCAACGATTGTGAGGATGGCACAGGATCAGGCAGTGTTTTGTTCTGTTGCACATAGGGTCACTGTGAGTCGCAACCAACTTGACAGCACATAACAACAACAACATATTTTTTTTTAAGTGTGCTTTAGATGGAAGTTTACAGAGCAAATTAGTTTCTCATTTAACAATTAATACATATTTTGTTTTGTGACATTGGTTGCCAACCCCACAACATGTCAACACTCTCCCCTTCTTGACCTTGAGTTCCTCATTATCAGCTTTCCTGTTCCCTCCTGCCTCCTCCTCCTTGTCCCTGGGCTGGTGTGCCCATTTAGTCTCATTTTGTTTTATGGGCCTGTCTAATCTTTGACTGAAGGGTGAACCTCAGGAAGGACTTCAGTACTGAGCTAAAAGGGTGTCTGGGGGCCATACCTTCAGGGTTTCTCCAGTCTCTGTCAGACCAGTAAGTCTGGTCTTTTTTTGTGAGTTTGAATTTTCTGCTACATTTATCTCCAGCTCTGTCTGGGACCTTCTTTTGTGAAGAAGACTGTCAGAGTCTTGTTCTACTTTTTTCTCTAGCTCTGTCCAGGACCCTGTACTGTGATCCCTGTCAGAGCAGTCAGTGGTGGTAGCCGGACACCATCTGGTTGTGTTGGACTCAGTCTGGTGGAGACTGTGGTAGTTGTGGTCCATTAGTTCTTTGGACTAATCTTTCCCTTGTGTCTTTGGTTTCTTCATTCTCCTTGCTCCATACGGGGTGGGACCAGTAGAATATCTTAGATGGCCACTCACAAGCTTTAAAGACCCTAGGCGCTAAGGTAGGATGTAGAATATTTTCTTTATAAACTATGTTACGCCAATTGAGCTAGATGTCCCCTGAGACCATGATCCCAGTCCTCAGCCCCATAATTTGGTCTTACAGGGAGTTGGAAACCCTGGTGGTATAGTGGTTAAGTGCTATACCTGCTAGCCAAAAAGCTGGCAGTTCAAATCCACCAGGTGCTCCTTGGAAACTCTATGGGGCAGTTCTACTCTGTCATATAGGGTTGCTAGGAGTTGGAATCGACTTGATGGCAATGGGTTTGGGTTTTGGTTTTATGAAGCTTCCCTGACCTCGCCTTGGTCAAGGAGCAACAACATATTTGTTATTACAATCCAAGAAAACTATCAATTAATAAGAAAATCAAAAAGAGAAAAAAGATTCAATTACCTGCAAAATTTATCTCAAATTACTTTTAGGTTAAAGAGGAATGCAAGTTGAATTTGTAGAATTGCTTTAAAAGAATAATAATGAAAACATGGTATATCAGCATCTTTGGGATGTTGTTAGAACAATGTACAGAGGAAAATTCATAACTTTAAGTTTTATGTCAAGAAAAAAACGAATACAAATAATTCACTTAGGAATCTTAAAGAGTTATAAAAGAACAAGAAAATAAACCGAAATAAACTAGTAGCATGCAATTAATAAAGATAAAAGCTGAAATAATGGTTAGAAAACAGAAAAATAAAACCGTAACTTTGATACACAAAGCAAAATTGAAAAAAACAGTAATGTTGATACATATACCAAAAATCAATTTTATTGTGGTGGAGGGATTAGTTTAGAAAGCACAAGACAGTGTAACTATGAAAAAATAAAACATGAGGGAGGGACAGTCACAAAATAAGGTAAAGTAAGAACATCATAAGAGACAAATTGCTTAAATTAATTTAAAAACCTAGATGAGAGCAGTAATTGTCTAAAAGACTGTTACTCATTCAAACTAATTACAGAAGAGAAAAAATGAACCCAACTGGTTTTAACAGAAGAAAAAGAGAAACAGCTAAATCTCATAAAAGCAGGTGATCTCTTAGGAAAATTCTACCAACACTTTTCAGAGCAAATGATTCCAAGATTCCAAAGCTATTTAAACTATTCCAGAGCATAGAAAAAAAACAGACAAATTAAAAAAGGGTTGTGGCAGAGACTTTCATTATTATTATTATTTGTGAAACAAATATTATATTATTATTAAACCAAGTTAGAATTGCACACATGAAAAAGGAAAACACAAGCCAATCTTAAAAATATTATCACAAAATAACAAAACATTAGCAAACAGATTCTGACAGCACATTAAAATAATCATACATTTATGAACAGTGGGGTTCATTTCAGAAATGCAAGAAATGCTCTATATTATCAAATCTATTATTTGATACGATTCATTGTATCAATAAAGCTAGAGAGAAATCATAGGACCAACTCCAAAAACACTTTAAAAACATTTACAGCACTATGCAATTAATCTGGATTAAAAAACAAAACAAAAACTAAACAAAACAGTAACAAAAGATACTTAAAGTAATGAAATATATCTATTTTGGTCTAAAAGACTTAATGGAGAAACACTTGGTGCTTACGTGAATACCAAGATTTTGTAGATACAGAAATAGGAAAAGAGGAAATAAATTCTCACTGCTTTCAAATTATGTAATTTTGTACCTGGGATGAACATGATAATTTAGCAAGGTATTCTAGCAAAAAAAAAAAAAAAAAAAACGAGAAATCACTATCTGAAATTTAAAATTGCAACAGATTACCAAGAAATGAAAGATTACCAAGAAATATGCAAGATCTGCTTAAAGAAAATTTTAAAACACTACTGAACAAAAAAACCCCAAAGACTTGAACAATATTTAACATAAAAAGTCAATTCTCCTCGAATTGATTTATAAATTTAACACAATTCTAGTGAAAATTCAAATACGTTTTTGTTTGTTTTTATTTTGAACTAGACAAACTAATTTTAACGCCACATGTGAAAATAAATAAGAAACCTCTAAAAAATAAGAGAAATTAAGTGGAATATTCCTATAAGATTTCACTATATTATAAAACTTCTAAATGAAAACAATGTGATAGTGTGTTAGCAAATTAATTAATATACAATTCATTATACCACTAAGGCTAAAAAAAAGCCATAGGATCATCTCCACATACCAGTGAATCACTGGAGAAAGTCCCATCAAGCAACAATCTATTTTTAAAAAAAAATCTGCAACTTATGTTAATAAGAGGTTAATCTTCCTAAAAGTATCTAGGGATCAGCAAGACAAAAATAACAACCCAATAAAAATCATTAAAGGATAGGAACAGATGATCTACGGGAAAAAAAAAGGACTCTTAAAATTTATGGAAACCCTGCTGGCATAGTGGTTAAGAGCTCTGGCTGCTAACCAAAAGGTCGGCAGTTTGAATCCACCAGGTACTCCTTGGAAACTCTGTGGGGCAGTTCTGCTCTGTCCTAAAGGGTCGCTATGACTCGGAATCGACTCGATGGCAACAAGTTTTTTTTTTCTTAAAATTTAAAAAGTAAATCTCTCCAACCTACTAATGATAGAAAAATATAAATTAAAACTACATTGAGATTCCATTGTTTACTTCTCAGATGGCAAAAGCTCTAAAGTTTAATTATGCACTCGGTTGATGAGATTGCGGGTAAAGAGTAACTCTCATATATTATTATTGGGAGTATAATTTGGTGCAACCCCTGTGAAGAATAAATGAGGAATAGCTGTAAAAATCACAAATGCATATCCCTTTGACCTAGGAAATTTACCTCTGAGAATTTACTCTCCAAAAGTACCTGGGCAAGTATGAAGTGAATTATATATAAGGATATTCATTGCATCGTTTTTAATAGTAGCCCAAGGTTGACATGAACCTAAGTTTCCACCGATAGAGGACTGGTTATATATTTATAAAATAAACTACTATACACTTCTTAAATAAAAGTAAATGAGGAGAAGTTCTACATGCTGACAGGGAATTACTGCAAAATTCCTGAAACAAACAAAAATAGTGTAGAATAGAATATATGGTACCTTTTGTGCATACAAAATATTGAGTTATTTGTGTTTGTTTTTCTGCCCCAACTAGAATGTAAGCTCATGAGATCAAGGACTTGTCTCTTAGTGTTTGGGGAAGGTGTGTATAATGTGGGTGTTGTGAAGTGTGGTAAACAGTTGGTAGGTGAAACAGGGGTTAGGGCAACTGAGCCAGCCTGGGGGTGGTCAGAAGAGGCTAACCTGAGGAAGCTGAGCAGAAGAACAAGTATGTTTTAGCCAAAGAGGAGGAAGAATGTTCTGCATAGTGGAAACAGCAGTTGCAAAGGCCCAGAGGTGAGATGGGCAAGGTGAAAAGGGGAGTTAAGTGACTTTCCCAAGGCAGATTACTCCATGTTATGTTACTGACAATTATGTCAACCATTTGAGATGCATTCACTGCATATTGAAGAGGTGTTATTTGAAATTTATTCAACATTTTTAAAAATTACTTTTGTTTTAACTCTTTTAATTCCTCAAACTGAAACCAAACTGTAAAAGCATTACTACCAAAAATTCTATAAAGTGTTTTTTAAATTAATGGTTAAAATCTAAGTCAGAACCTATCACAAATCCCATATAAATAAGAGCTCATGTCTGACTACATAAAAAGGATAAACTGAGTGAAAAAACCTTTTATGACACAATGTATATACGAGATGCTGAAGTTATTTATTTGAGAAACATTAAGAATTGACTTCAATGACAGACGTCTAAAAGTAACTGAGAATTTTCATGTGCCCTCAGAAATTTTCAACTCATGTTGTATACAAGAAAGGATGAATTTGATAATCCTGTTGGATATAAGGAATCCCTGGGGAGTAAAAATGGTAAACACGCTTAACTGCTAACCGAATGGTTGGTAGTTAGGGTCCACCCAGAGAAGGTTTGATATAAAGTCCTGGCAATCTTCTGAAAAATCAGCCACTGAAAACCTTATGGTGTACAGTTCTACTCTGACACACATGGGGTCGTCATTAGTCGGAATCAACTTGATGGCAGCTGGTTATTAAAAACAACCCAATCTTTTCTAAAAATACATATTAACATATTGAAAGATGTATCTTTGAAAAAACAGAATTTGAAATATGGCAGAATATGAGGTCTTGCCTCAGATGTGAAGAACAAATCATCTCATTCCCAGTGAAATAATGATTTACTCTGTAACACTGTACCTGATAGTCATTAACCAGATATTTATCTGTACAGATGTCCACTTTCACTTTTAAAAGCCTCAGGGCAAGCTTTATCTCAACTTTAACTTTTCAAAAGCGTAAATTTTGAGAGCATTCTAGAGTTGGTTGTTCCTTAGACGCATAGCTAAATAATCAACTTTGAATGATCTGCAGGGAAAGAGTAAGAGAGGATTTATGTCACTTTGAAGGAAATAGAAAAAGCAATTCCTCAGTTTGGCAAAAACATTTATTTGACGTTACTCTAAACTCAACCCAAGCCACTGAGTTTAATTCAAAGAGCCCATCAATGAATTTCTCATTGCTTGAAGCTGACATTCTATCTAAGCCACACTATTTGTTACTAGTGAAATCTGAATTTCCAGTCCTATGTGACTTATTCTTCTCCATCTCGAAGTATAAAAGTCTAGAATAAAGGGGTAATGTTTTGGATGATCTCATTTATATGCTCAAAATCTATTATTATACTTCACTAATCCTACATATTGCCAAATTTCATCCACATACAAACAAACAACAAAGTACAAAAGAACAAAGAAGAGAGGAGGGTAACCACTTAGGAAGTAAGAAGAAACACCTGTCAATAAGCAAATAAAACGATCAAACCATATCGAGCATATCTTTGTGGTTCCAGGTAACACGAGAAAGTTTAAGGGCATTAAGAAATTACTTCTAATTGTTTATCCACTTATTAGCCATAGTTAGCATTTGAAAACTGATGAGATTTTCAGTTGTATACACTGGCAGTGGGAACAATCATTACATCATTACATACCAATACATTCTATGTGGCTCACTGAACATTTTGTGACATCCCTAATCTTCCCATTTCACCCTCAACACACATACAGACCATGTGGGCTGATCTTTCACCTCTTTCTCTCTTTTTTTCTAAATTTTATTTATTTTGTTGTTTTTGCTGAGAATATATACAGCAAAAATATATCGATTCAACAGATTCTACATGTACAATTTAGTGACATTGATTATATTCTTTGAGTTGTAAAACTATTCTCGCTTCCCTTTTCTGAGTTGTTTTTCCCTCATTAACATAAACTCACTGCCCCCTAGGGTTCCTATCTAATCTATTAACTTGCTGTTGTCAGTTTGATCCCATGTAGGGTTTTTTTGTGTGTGTGTGCTTTAGGGGAAAGTTCATTTCTCATACAAAAATTTATACACATATTATTTTGTGACTTTGTTTGCAATCCCCACAATGTGAGAGCAAGCACACTCCGCCTTTCCACCCTGGGTTCCCTGTGTCCATTCAACCAGTTCCTGTCCCTTCCTGCCTTCTCATCCTGCCTTTGGACAGGAGCCTCCCATTTGGTCTCGTGTATCTGATTGAACTAAGATGCACACTCCTCACATGTATTATTTTTTGTTTTATAGTCCTGTCTAATCTTTGTCTGAAGAGTGGGCTTCAGGAATGGTTTCAGTTTTGGGTTAACAGTGCATCCAGGGGCTATAGTTTTGGGGATCTTTTCCACTCTTTAAAAAAAAAAATTTTTTTTAGTGTTATAATAATTAACCTCAAGTGAGTTTTGCTCATTTTTCTATTCATGTCTACCAAATTTCTAGGCGTCTGTTTAATATCTTGATATTTACTTGATAAAAAATGCTGACATTAATGAAGGATTTTTCTCATCATTTATAAAGAGTTTCCTAAAACTTTCCACTCCACAATGAATCAGTAAATTTTATTGTTTCAGGGCTGTTTTAAGGGAAGAATACCAAAAAATGTATATAATACCCCAAAACTACCAACTTTTACCTTAGAGTTGCAAAATAAGTTTTTAAAACTTACAACAGAAATGACAATCTTTAAAAGCCAAGGTTTTTGATTTGTAATAGATGGATATTTTAAAGAACTCAAGTGATCAAACCCCACATGCAGCCCAGCATAAAATTTATATACAAATATCAATTATAAAAAAGAATAGAAGAAACAATGAGCCTAACCCATGAATTAAATAAACTTGCTCATGTTGGGGAAGGGAATCTTCAGAGAGGGAAGAGGAATATTGGATTTAGCTTTCTAATACTGAGCCAGGCTTCTGCCCTCCCTTCACCCCCCAACTACCACTTCCAGTTAAGTTCAAAGGAGTAAGTACTGGGTGGTTGAAAGTTAGTGGGAACTCCAGATACATCTGGGAGGATCTGATGTTAGAAATGTCCAGAGCCATGTTCTTAAGCCCCAGGAGGCAATCCAAAGGGTTTGTAGAGAACTCCTCCACGTCAGCTTGGTGTCAGAGTCCTAGTTAAAAATGTTAGCAGAATGGACCTGAACCTGGAGAGTATCCTGAAATTCCCATTCCCCCCAGAGAAGGGTGTGGAAGGAACAGGGAGACATCAAGTGGACCCCAACGGAGCTTGACATTTGGGAAAAGGAGCAGTGGTGAACCAGCATGGAGTCATGGCAGTTCATAGACATCTTGGAAGATGCAGCAATAATGGGAGCAGATGACCAAAACAGTGGAAGCATATCTCAATGGATTTCAGAAAATGGCTGTGAATTCTTAGCTCTGCCTCAGTGTTCTGTTACCACTCACCCCTGCAAACTAAGATACCATCCTGAGAAAGAAAGGGATAAGGATGGAACTCTGAATTGACAGGGCTTATATTCGGAATTTACTGAGAAAAATCACAAGAGTCACTAAACTTACAAGAACTTAGAAGACTGAGCTACCTGCACCAAACAGATGTGGGTTGAAGATAGAAATTAAGCTCAGATAAAAATAAAGTTCCATTATTTCCCCACCTGATGATATTTACATATATAACTTTTTAAAAAAATTAGCAAATTCTGTTGGCAACTGGAATCATTTTATGTAAAAGTATGATTATCAAAGTTCTGAAAAGAAATTTTTAATTACATATCAGAATCAAAATTGGAGCCTATCTTATGTTTAATTTGAATACATAACTGAACTGTATCAATGAAATAAATTAAGTGAAAAACATCCATCTTACAAAGTCATTGTTTACTTGAGGTGCTGAGGTTCATTGTGTTACATATTTATTTAATTCTAAGTACATAGGAAATTGGTTTAGGAAAAAGACAATTCAAAAGTACCAGTTTGTTTGTTTTGTTTTATTTTTAGCAGAAATTAATGCTGTTGTTCAAAAACCATTCTTTCAGCAAGCATTTTCATACACACAGCACCAGGCTGGGTATTGAGGGGAACTAGTATGACACTTTCTATCAGGGATGATAAGCCCTTTGAGTTTTAAGATTATGCTTACATAAAGAGGAGGAATTAAAGAAGTGGTTCTAGCCTGGATGAATTAGATCCATTCGCTATCATTTAGAACAGAGATTTTGACTATTTTTTTTTTTTTATCTTTTAGAAAAGAAGAAAAATACTACAATTTTTAAAGAGAATCTCTTCTTCTGTAGTTACGTATCAAAAAATAACATAGAAGCCCTTATGTTCATAACACTTTCCGCGGAAACTGATTCAAAATTCACCTCTTGGCATTTTCTTCTTTAAAAATCAAATACAATGACTATGAAGCAGGGAAATGAAAAAAAATATATATATCTCAACGTGTTTTTTCCATTTCAGGAACACTATTTCAATACTTTCTTCTTATTTAGCAAAGTTTTCTTTCATATTTCTGTATTCACTAAAGAACTAAGCATTTGTCATTTCTGTTTGTGGAGTGATACTGAAGATTCAGGAATGTGAGTTATGATGATTGCTGGATATATCTGAGAGAAACATCAAAGGCCTAGTGTGAGAACGTAACATCACAGGAGGAAATAATAATTTGTGCTTGAAAATACTGTTGACATGTTTATAACCTAAATATGAAAGAAACAACGGCCTACATGAGAGGAAAAATGTGTTAGTCCTTAGAAAAGAAAAACTGAACTGATTCCATAGTTGAGACCAAGACATTGTTTTTTAATGCTTTATTTACTGAAGATATAAAAATACTTTAACTTTGTATCTGAAAGAGTATAGGCACTATATTATGATTGTTTAAAAAGAAAGAATTTCCAAGTGGTCTACCTCATTATTTGATGATGAGATGCCTCTTTTGCATTTACTCACTGAAGAAATTATAATTTGCTAGTTACCAAAAAAAAAAAATTAAAGACTGTTGAGAGCACGGTCTGCCTCTTCATCTTCCTTCTGGCCTGTTTAAGCAGTGGCCTTGGGCACTGAACATTCTCTGATAAGGAGGCTGGAACTTGGGTCTATCTTTCTACTGGTCACTTCTCCTTATCAGAGAAGCCATCCTCCCTATTCTGGGCACACAGTAGCTTTCTCTGTCCCTTGCTCATGTGCAGACACCATAGGGCACCTGGCCAACCCCATTTTTATATCTGTTCCCAGCAGAGAGGGAACAGGGTCTCCTTTGACTGCAGCACAGGAGGGATGTGCGTGGAACATCTGCCCTGCACCAGCTGTGAGGGCCACCTAGTTGGCCATGGGAGACAGTGCCCACAATTGAAGCTGATCCCACTCTGTCTCTTCTCTACACAAGTAAAGCGTTATCCCATGCACTGTTAGAAGATGAGGTTTGCGTCTTTTATTAGTGACCTCGAACCTTGGTACGACAAGAAAAAAGAGGGAAAAAGAGTTTGGATTTTATTCCTCTATTATTTTAAGAGGCTAGCAATTTGGATGAGGTAGAAGGAGTGCTGATAATCAGCAGGAACACACCTGTACAGTCATGCTAGTTGTTAAAATATTGGTATTCTTAGAACCTGTATTAAATAGCCACTGCCCCAAACTGCCCAACTCACTAAGATCTCCTATCAGGACTCCCCACCTCCTCATAATCCAGCATCCAGTAGATTAATATGCAGGGCATTCAAAGGCCACCTGGACCCTGGACCAGCACCATCGAATATTCTAATCATTTGCCATCCATCACCTTCAAGCCATCCCCACAACAGGTGGATCTATCACCCTTGGATGGAAGCAATATATTAAGCTTAGCTGCTAACCAAAATGTCAACAGTTCAAATTCACCAGCCACTCCTCAGAAACCCTATGGGCAGCTCTACTCTGTCCTATAGGGTCGCTATGAGTTGGAATCAACTCAACAACAATAGGTTTGGTTTTGGTTATATAAAACACTTAAGATTGGTTTAGATAATCAAGTTATTGGTTCTCATGCCAGTCGGAAATTCTGTTCAAAAAGTATGGTCGAGCAAATCTTCTGCACAGCTAACTTCTGAGGAAAGAAGGGTAGAAAGAAAGATCTGTTTGCTGACCAGCGCTTTGGTCGAGTGAGCCAGACCCGGTCTCTCAGGGCACCCAGGCTTCCTTGAAAAGGGTGAAATTAAACCTTCCCATACTCCTTTAAAAATAAAACCAAGAAAACTAAACCCGTTGCCATTCAGTTGATTCCAACTCATAGTGACCCTACAGGACAGAGTAGAACTGCTCCATAGGGTTTCCAAAGAACAGCTGGCGGATTTGGACTGCTGACCTTTTGGTTAGCCACCAAGCTCTTAACCACTGCGCCACCAGGGCTCCAGCCTTTAAAAATGTATAAGCTAAATTCCAGTTGTCCGACTAACATCTTCCCTCTTCCTTGGTGCCTTTGTGTGTTTTGGCACTGATGGACCCTCATTTACCAAACAGAAGTGATCTGAAACACACACACACAGATACACACACAAAAGATCTGTTTGCTAGGAAATGGACATGAGAATCTCAAGTCATCTCACTTAATTTTGCAAAAATCCTTTGAAGTAGGTATTATTTCCACCGTTTTAGATTTCAGAAAAGTAAGTCTTAAAGAGATTGAGTGACTTTATCCGAAGGGACACAGCTAGTTAAGTTGTGGAGCCAAGTGTGAAGCCTGTGTTCTGCTCAGTAAGTAAGCTGGCACACTGACCACAATGTCCAGATGGCTGTGGTCCGGATGGCATCATTAGAAGAAGGTTGAAGGAGGGGGCTGTTGTTGACTGAGTGGCACCCCCCAAAAAGCTTTGTTGAAGTTTTAATCTCAGTACCTGTGAATGTGACCTTGTTTGGAAATAGGATCTTTGAAGATTTTTTTTTTAAGTTAACCCGAGGTCATACTGGAGTAGGGCGGGTCCTAATTCAATATAAGTGGTATCATTATAAAGGAGGAAAAGAGACAAAAAGGCAAGGCAGCCATGTTAAGACAGAGGCAGGGATGGAGTCATGTTGCACCTGCAAGCCAAGGAATGCCTGGGGCTAGCAGATATAAGAAAGGATCTTTCTCTAGAGCATTCAGAGAGAGCATACCCCTGCTGAGACCCTGAATTCAGACTACCAGCTTTCAAAACAGTGAGAGTTAAGTTTCTGTTCTTACAAGCCACCCAAGTTGTAGTACTTTGTTACCGCAGCCCTAGGAAGCTAATGTAAGGGTGAAAGTGACTATATCAACAAGCCAAGTAGAAGCTGAGATACCCAGTTCCTGGAAGCTGAGTGGAAGCGCAGGCACTAAAAGTAGATCTGCGTAAAGAAAAATAGTTTAGTAACAGTAAAGTTAGAATTGCGTTGATACTTGTTACTAGAGGTTTTATTTCTATCCTTTACACTTCTAATTAAATTACCCTTCCTTACTGAGACTTAGTAGAATGTTTCTGCATTTCACTAATTAATCCTTCAGAAATAGTCAAGGAGATGCTGCTAGAAGATAGAGGTGGTATAGTGGGCCAAAGCAGACATGGTGCCTGCCCACATAGTTTAAAATCTCTTGAGTGTGTGTGTGGCCGGGGGTAGGGGAAAACTGAACAAATACTAACTCAAACAAAAATGTGGTAGGCAAGCTCTTACACTGAGCTCCTCCCCATGATTCTTCCCTACCAGTGTTCATGCATTTATGCAATCCTCCCCACCCTTGAGTGTGGACAAAAAGCAAGAATATAGGGGACATAGTGAGGTGGAAAGAATTAAGGGATATTTAGGAAAATGAATTCAAAGCTAGATGTCTGATACCAAACAATAACTAAGTAAGACTGAGTTGCTGACATACTCTATCAGGAGTCAGATATTAATTGAGTGGATTGAAACCCTGAAAGGAATGAAACCAGAGACTCACAGGGAGAAGAGAAAGACGGACTACGGAGACAGATGAATCTGTAAGTCCAGAAATGCCAAGGATTGCAGCAGCTACTAGAAGTTGAAATAACCAAGCAAGGGCCTTACTCTAGAGCCTCACCCTGAATTTGGACTTCTAGCTTCCCGAACTGTGAGACAATACATCTCTGTTCTTTAAAGCCACTCGCTTGATTTGCATTACGGCAGTACGAGGTAACAGACACAAACTCTATTACATAATTTTCTGCCATGTAGACATGAAACAAAATAATAATTCCATATATTATGCATTAAAAAGTGCTGGAGCCATTGGTGGTTAATTGTTTCAGATGGTAGCTGATTTTTCATATGATGTTTTTCCTCCTGTACATCTTTATTCTGATATAAAGTATTAATAATCACCATGTTCTTTTAATCATTGGTGGTATCTATCTTCAATCTTAATGAAATTCTAACTGTTATTTCTTCTGGAAAAACTGCAACTTTTTAAGATTAATTGCTCTCCACTTTTACTTGATAAAAAGCAATTTAATCACTTAAATGGGATATTATAACAAGAGGATGGCATTTTTATCTTATTAAAATTTATTCCTATCCATAACCATTTTTGAAGTAAAGAGGTTTTGGGCCCTCTTCTTTGATAAATCTGACATTTTTCAGGTAATTCTGGATATTTCCATGAAGAACAACATCAATGCTAACCTATTTTCGATATAAGAACCAATACTAGTGTAATATTCTTACCTTAACTAGATCAAAATTTTTAATAGCATTACTACTTTAAGTAAAACAAAAAAAGAGGAAGTATTCTATTTAATAAAAGAAAATAATATTTTAAAGAGATAAATTCTATCTCCCATATTATTTTCCAACTGATGGAAAGCAAACAAAGTGGAATGTTTGATGACTCCTCGTTTAGCTAAATAAAGCCTTGTGGAAATCGTCAAACAAGTTTAACTTAGAGATGTGTTGGTTTTTTCCTGATTTAGGTTCTTATCGTTGTTCTAATAATTTTGAGAGCAATAAAAACAATGTTAATTGAGGCAGACATTGTTCTAAGCAATCATTTAATTTTCAAAACACTGTCATGAGGCATATAGTATTATTACCCTTATTATACAGATGAAGAAATCGAGACTCTACAACACTCAATAAATAATTTAAGGTTACACAATTACTAAGGAGTCCCTGGGTGGTGCAAATGTTAAGTGTTCAACTACTAGCTGAAAGATTGGTGGTTTGAATCCATCCAGAGGCACCTCGGAAGACAGGCCCGGTGATCTGCTTCCGAAAGGTCACAGTCTTGAAAACCCTGTGGAGCAATTCTACTCTGCACATATGGGGTCACCATGAGTTAGAATCAACTCAATGGCAACTAATAATGGCACATAATTATTAATCATTGGCATCCAAATGGAGATACAGATGATTAGGACCAAGGATATGCACACGCTAATGTAAACTCACCCGGGGCAGGTATTTTTACCAAATTAATGAGTCTATAAAAGCAATACTTAAGAACTGTACTTAGGTTTCTGAGCTGGCAAAATACTTGGCTAGATGACAGACTAGAAGGCAGAACTGTCGCATTCTTTTTAGCATGCACAATGTTTTTTGTTGTTGCTGTTTTTATTCTTTTGACCAACTCGGTTCTTTTAGAATCTCTGCAGTCAGTCACCCTTGTTCAAAATACATGGACTAGGCATCTGATTTAGTGATCTTGGGTAAGCTTATCATTCGTACACTATAGCTCCAAGTCTTCACAAATGGACATGGGAGCTGTTTAAAATCTTTTAAAAAGCAAATAAAAATGATTATTCAAAAAATATACACTGAAACTCAAAATAAATTACAGAAAAGCTAAGAAAATTTAAATTCATTTTAAGAGCCCATCACTTAATTTTCTGGAATTTACGAAAGGTAAAATTAAAACAAAATAGAAATGTAATCTAAATGAAATCTTGGCATGAATTCCAAAAAACAAATATTCTAAAGCTAATGAAGTAAAATTCAAAACCATTAAATTAGTTCATAAGTAGTTATTATCATAACAAGCTCATAAATCATTGCTACAAACTGAATATGAACAATAACAATTAAGATGCAATCTCATTGTACTTGGACTAGAAATTTTAATCTTTTGCCATCAAAAATTAAAAATCAGCCAGGGAGTTAATTTACTCAGAATGGGAGATATTAATAGAATTTTTAGAAAAGTAAGGTGTTGGAAGAGATCCAATAAATATTAAAAAGTAAAGATTTTAATTTGCTTTGTGTTTTTTAAACACCATAAATTTCCTAAAAGGATTTTCAAATAGATGATATCAAAAAGAAAGTATCACTTATTATGGAGGTATCTTTGAGGCATGATATTCAGATACAGTAAGAGAAAATCACCAGGGTTCCACTGAATATAATTTCAGATGCTGGGAGTTATGAAATGAAATATCCAAACTCTCCTTGATCTTTTTAATCAGGCTTTAATGGCAGAATCTTCAGTATGAATTTCTGAATATTTCATGCACTGAATTAATTTCACTTACCTCCCCTCCCCTCGAACCTCCCCAAAACTAAACAAAAGCCATTCCGATTTTCAGAGACTATGTTAAACATGCAGTTCATCCTTGGAACAAAATCCAACATAAAATGAAATCAGATCACAACTATTTTAAGAGGTTCATTGGCATAAAAACTGCTTTTATAATGCCTTTTAAATTGACAATTTATGACCATATATTTAATAATTTAAGTCTAGTTTTCAGAATATGAACATGACTGGAAGTAAGTTTCTTCTTCTTTTCTCTGTTTCTCTCTCTAGAGTCTTAGAACTAAATAAAATTGCTTTGTTGCCTTCATAGCTTTAAAAAATGTGCTAAATTACATTGTTACAGGATTGCAAAGACATGGAACATTTAGGGTATAGCATAATTGTTTATTCTTAAACAGGCTCTATAATAGCAATTAGGGACAGGCAATTGAATGTTTGTCATCTTACATCCTAGGGTCCTCTATAACCTAACCTCACAAAAAGTGTATTACTTATTTTCCTCGTCAAATAATCATGCTTCATGGAGCCAAACGTTCCACAAAGGTTGTGTTATTCAGAAAGCAATCGGAAATCAATGTATTTCAATTAATTTCATATATTCTTAATTTTCTTAATGAAAATATTAGCTACTGAACTTTAAGAAACATGTACATAGTACTCTTTAATACTTGAGAAGGGGGAGCTGAGAATGTTTCAGTAAAGTTTGTTACAAATTTACCTTTGTGCTTTATTGCATCCACCTGTCACCAAAAAAAGGAGCACCCAAGTCATAGACACAGCCGATGGCACACAGATTTCCATCCAATTTGTTTTAGTTTCTGAGCTATCACTACAGCAGTTCAACTCATTCTGATGCTTCATTTTTATCATCTGAGAATCACAGAGCTTAAAAGCTGGAAGGGAAACTTAGAGATTCCCCCAGCTCTATTTATTTTACCCACGAGCAAACCGAGACCTGAGGAGGTGAAAAGACCCAAATTTGTAATCTTGTTCCACATGAACAGCCAGTGGATCCCCTTGGCTTTTAAGGTAAAATCAAAATTCCTTATTTGGAACTCAAGGACCTCCATGCTCTGGTCCCTGATTGGTATGCATGTAAAACCAGCCTGCCTGGCCCACCCTACCCCTGCCATGGGCCCCATTCAGTCTAAGTGTTAGAAGCGTTTCTCCAGTCAGCTAAAATGGTACCTTCTCAGAAAAGACTTCCCTAACCTCTTGTTTCCTGTCCCTGCTCTCACTGAACAATAAGTACCTGGACCATAGGGGCTTAATCATTTCTGTATCTCCAATGCTTTACATACTGCTAGACCTATAGTAGATGCTCAATAAATATTTTTTTAGTTGATAAATGAAACAACTGTATGACATTGGACTAATAACTTAGCATCCATTTGCCCCAAGATCAAACTGATCTTTGATTCCTCCCTCTTTCTTGCCCTTGCTCTTTTATCCAAACTTCTAAGTCCTCTTGATTCAATTTCCCAATAACTCTCAACTTTGCCCTGTTTTCTTCATCCTATTTGCTGCTACCGTCTTTTAGATAGTGGGCACTTCACTTCCGTATGATTGCAAACATGTCATAACTGAATTCGTTTCTATTCTTGGTCTCCTTCAGAGGACTGCCACCTACCTTTCAGAATAGACCCAGAATCCTCCTACTTCTCACCTACTCCTCTGCTTTGAACTAGAGCAGAGTTTACTTACTTATTTACTGTAAGCATTCCTCAGCAGGTCTTCCAACATCTACCCTACCACAGTTACAGCCTAGTCTCAACAGAACAGCTAGGATGATGATTTTAAAAGTTATTATGTCATGTCACTCTTCTGTCAAAATGAACAATGGCTCCCATGTCCTTATATTGCCTTATAAGAGCCTGCATTATCTGGTCCCTTTTATCTCTCTAATTTCATCTCCTGCTCACCTCCAGCTTGCTCAGTTGATTCCAGGCAAGCTAGCCTGTCTTAGAGCCTTTGACTAAATACTCCCCCTGCTGGAAATCTCTTCCCCAGATAACTGCTTGGTTCATTTCCTACCTTCTTCAAATCTTTATCCAAATCTTATTTTCTCAATACGGGCTTCCCTGAATGCCTTTTTAATACTGTAAGCTGCCAAGGATCCCACCTAGGGTGCTCCTCTACCCCCTTATCCTGTTCTACTTTTACAGTTGTCCATAGGACTTATCAACTTCTAACATTTTGTATAATCTCCTCTTTATAGTATGTATAGTCCATCTTCCCCTGCTGAAATGTAAGCTCTCTGGGGACAAACATTTTTGCTTTGTTCATCAACATACCCCAAACACCTTAAACATTGCCAGGAATATAGTAGCTATGCTCAATAAATATTTTTTGATGGAAGGAAGTATCACATGGAAGTGTTATGAAGCTGTGACTTCAAGAATTTTAAGTGAAAATTCTTCCGCTACTGTTAGTGAAATTGTTAAATTCTTTTCATGAATAATTAGACTTTTCCACTCTTCCTTCTTGGTTTCCCCAAGCTCTATTCATCCATCAGCCAAACCATTTCTTCTAGCCTCCACTGCAAGTCTTTTCTAGCTGATCAATCCAATTTGGACGAACAAATACAAAATGAGTATGGTTTTGAGCATGTTAACACTCCCCTTCAGGGATCTAACTTCATTTTGGTAGGATTTGGGGATGGTTACAGGAGTGTGTAAGTCCCTCAGTGAAGTTCTAAGGCCATGTCCCCACAGCAGGGAATTGATGTTGATAAACTACCAAGTGGAGTGAGAAGAAAGGCTCAGGGAACAGAGACACACTTGTTAGAACTTAAGTAGACATTGGGAGTACAGAAGGGAGAGTTTCAGGCTCGCTTCAGGAAGATGGAGTTAGAGTTTAGACATAGAATTGGAGAAAGCAGTGTGATGTAAACTATAAAAAGAAAGATAAAAATCAAACAAACAAACTAAAATAAGAGAGCAATGAGAGTCTAAACCTAGGTGGTTGGTAACCAGCGTATTGGTAGGAAAAATGAAAGCATGGCTAAGCATTGGAAACAGATTCAAAGGTACCAGTAACTAAAAACAAAATATATATATATATATATTGAGAATAGACACAATAGGTTGCTTCAGCCCATAAATGGCACATCTATCCCTTGAAGCCAGCAATAGATTCCTGGACATGGATGTTAAAACTCGAGATGATCATGACACTAAGCAGGCAGAATATCACCAAGTTATATTAAGTTATCACAGAATATTTTTAGCAAATTTCTATTTTCTACCAAAAATTCATATATTCACAATTTCTATACTTTGTTCTAAGTCTGCTGATTTAACTCGTCTAGAAAGCAATTTGAAGAAGGATCATAAAGTTCAATTCCTTTCCTCCTCTCATTTGCCCATCCATCTGTAAATATTGCAAGATAGGGTGCTTCACGGGGTTTTGTTACAGATTTAGTTACATCTTCACAATCTCACCCTACAAGGGCTTGTTCAAATGAGTCCTGTGAGCTAACAGTGTGACAACCATAAAACCAGTTGCTGTTAAGCTGATTCTGACTCACAGTGACCCTATAGGACAGAGTAGAATTGTCCCATAGAGTTTCCAAGGCTGTAATCTTTACGGAAGCAGACTGCCACATCTTTCTCCCTCGGAACAGCTGATGGGTTTCAACCATTGACCTTTCCGTTAGCAGCTGAGCATTTAACCACTACACCACCAGGGCTTCTTCACCATAACCAAAAAATCAAACTCGTTACTGTCGATTCAGACTCATAGTGACCCTATAGGACAGAGAAGAACTGTCCCATAGGGTTTCCAAGGATCAGCTAGTGGATTCGAATGTCTGACCTTTTGGTTAGCAGCCGTAGCTCCTAACCACTGTGCCACCAGGGCTCCTCCTTAACCATAGTCAGAAAAATTTTTTTTAATTTAAAAATAAAAATAAAAACACTTCTTGAAATCATGAATCTTAATGACAATTGTTTCCTGATATTTCAGAATAATATGTTGTTCTTACAAGAGCTAAGTCAGTATTTTCTTGGTTTGAAAGCATTATTAATAAATGATACCTTTGAGAAATTCCTACATTTACTTTTTGGAAATACTTTATTTTGAAATACTAGTTTATAATCCTTTGAGAACTACCAACGTTACAAGTATAAGAACCGAGAGCTGTCTGGATCTAGGACTTTAGAAAGAACTACTTGAATTTTATTCTTCATTGTTGGTTAAAATACTCATGAAGTTGTCTGCAGCCAGTTTTCATGGATATATTTGGTTTTCTTAGAAGCATATGGAAATGCATATTTAATTTGACAGTATTTTGCAAATCATACCCCCTTCAGAATAATTGGCAAAGTAGAAACGTTTCCATATGCTACAAGGTGGTTTGTCTATTATGCTGAAAATGAAAGAAAGGGCTTTGTACTCAGCAACAAAAAATAAAAATATTTTATTGTGCATTGTCTTAGTTATCTAGTGTTGCTATAACAGAAATACCACAAGTGGGTGGCTTTAACAAACAAATATATTTTCTCACAGTTTAGTAGGATAGAAGTCTGCCTTCAGTGTGGTGGCTCTAGCAGAAGGCCTTTTCTTTCTGTTGGCTCTGAAGGAAGGTCCTTGTCTTTTTGAGCTTCAGCTCCTGAGCGATCTTCATGTGTCTTGGAGGATCTCGCTCATTTCTGCCTGCTTACTAGCTGGTTTAATCTCTTTTATGTCTCAAATGAGATTAGCTCAGGACATACCCTACACTAATCCTGTCTCATTAACATAACAAAGACAATCCATTCCCAAATAGGATTATAGCCACTGGCATAAACCCCGAAAACCTTTTGCTGTCTAGTCGACTCCAACTCATAGCGACCGTATAGGACAGAGTAGAACTGCCCCATTGGGTTTCCAAGGAGCGGCTGGTAGATTCGGACTGCTGACTTTTTGGTTAGCAGCCAAGCTCCTAACCGTTGCACCACCAGGACCTCAAACCACAGGCTATAATTTACTACACATATTTGAGGGAACAAAATTCAATCCATAACAAGTGTTATAGATCACTAAAGAAAATGAAGATTGATAGGCCAGTATCCTTGTACTCAAAATTTTAAAATTAAGAAAGTTTCACTGTATAATCATCTTTCAAGCAATTCTGTTGGACATACTAAGATGAAGTCTTACAAGAATCACAGGCCACTTAAAAAAAACAGAGCCTTATCGTCATTTCTTGCCTATATTGCCAGAGCTTGTGTCAAGCCTTCAGTTGCCCTGACCAAAGCTGATTGGAGAAGGAATTGATATGGGAGCCAAATAAGCTCTTTATATATGAGTTGGGTATAAGAGAGACAGACCCCAACTCTAGACAAACAGATAATTTCCACCCAATCAAATTATCTCCTCTGGAAAAGTTAAAAAAAAAAAACAGGTAAATGAAGGGAAGATGGAGCACTTAAGTTCAAGTTTTTGTTCCAAGTAAAGTATTCCAAGTATTCTTCAGGTCTGAGAAGTTAGCCCACCCCAATCCGGAAGCACTGGGACCCACTAGGACTGTGTGTGATGAGGCAGTTCCCGCATGCTGCCCACTTCTATGTATCATTGCAATAAGCCTCCAACCCAACTGTGGGCAGTGATGGTTCAGTGGTAGAATTCTTGCCTTCCATGAAGAAGACCTGGGTTTGATTCCCGGCCAGTGTAGTTCATGCACAGCCAACAACGCTGTTAGTGGAGGCTTGTGCATGAACAGGTTTCAGCAGAGCTTCCATGCTAAGATGGACTAGGAATTCTTAGGCCTGATGATCTACTTCTGAAAACCAGCCAATGCAAACCCTATGGATCAAGTCTGAACCACAATCCATCACTGGGATGGCCCAGACCAGGCAGTGTTTTGTTTCACAGTGCGTAGGTTTGCCATGAGTCAGGGACAGAGTCAACAGCTGCTATCAATACCACCAGTTGATTTAGCCATTATAAGAAGTCAGACTGATACACATATTTTCTAAGCAAGAACAAATAAAAGTTTAACAATAGCTCCTCAGAGTTACTATCAAAAACCCTGCAGATTTCAAAGGTCACTTTATGGACAAAACTTGAAGTAATTAAAACAAAAGCTGAAGCTCTTTGACAAGTTTTACTTTTTGTGTCTGAAAGGTTCAATGACCCCATATATCTTCAGAGACACTAGGCTGCAATTTTAGAATAGACAATAAATGTTGAGGTTTCAGAGGACTTCAGTTTTTCCGAATTAATGATAATGTCATCATTATCTGAGAGCAGTAATTTGTGGGCCAAGAATGGCTTTAATATATCTTTTTTTACCAATAATTACTATTTCAGCTTTCTTTAAAGAGCTGCAGTTACTTTGTCTCCTGACTTGAGAAAAACAGATCGTTTACTAAATTTATTTTTAACTGTGATCATGCCTTAATGCATAAAAGTTATTTTTATGATCATAGCTTAAATTTACCACACAGGACAATTATTTGGAAGATTTTACATAGTAAAAATCATTAAGCCAAGAAGATGGGGGGGATCCTTTTCAAGTTATTGATCTAAAATGATCTCCAAATGAGGAGAGGCTTAGATTATATGTAATTATTTCATAGATCAGTTTGGTGCAAGGGATTTGTCCTCTTTCAGATCCCATATAGTGATGCTTTGAAGGCCTGGACTTACAGTAGGTAACTCACTCCATGATCATAGCTCCGGAACTAAGTGTGAGCTTGAAGCAATCTTGATTTTGCCAGTTTATAATTTCTAAAATATTGTAGAATAGGAAGAAAGAGCAATTTGATGATAATGAGGAAGGCTTTAAAATGTTAAGTCAATAACTCAGATTCCATAAAAATTCTAGTGAAGAGTATAAAAAGGAACAGATCATTTGATATATCCTTTGAAGAAATACCATTTAAGTAATTCTTTTTCTTCAGCTGAAATCTCTCTCATAGGCAACAATTTCAGCTTTCAAAGTAAAATAAATTCATTCACTTGGTTAACACAGCATTCTGTTTTATAGAGGATACTTACTTGCAAGTCTCTCTACCTCCTGGCTCAAGCTTTTCCCAGTCAGCTTCAAGTTGAAGTCATCTCTCCCTCCATTGCTCCTAATGCTTATTTGACCATTTAAATGACATCTCTCCAAATGGATTATAAGATTTTAAAATTATGGGTGCTATGATATACTTAAGTCCCTGGGTGGTCCAAATGGTTGGCAGTTCAAACCCACCCAGCAGCACCACAGAGGAGCACCACAGAAGAAAGCCCTGGCAATCTGCTTCCATGAAAATATTACAGCCACGAAAACCCTATGGAACAATTCTACTCCCTAACACGTGGGATTGCCATGAGTTGGAATGAGTTTTCTTGGCTCCTATATTTATTTGCATCTATGAAAGTTTTTTTGCACAAAAATATTTTTTGGTTATATTTGTTCATGTCTCCTTAAGAGACTCAAGGCTGTTCCTTCTACATGATGAAGCAATGAGCACTTGGCATTAGAAAGATACGTAGATATATATATTGGAAGTTTCATTATCTGATGACAAATGGAGTATATGCAAATGGCAGACTAAAAGAAACCCATTTTAAGCCAGTAATCATAATTTTATAGTAACTAACTGAGAAAAAATAGTTTAATTAATTGTTATCTTGAAAATTATATAAAAAATTTAACTTATAATTTGACAAAACTTAGATTAAAATTATAATATGCTGATTTTTAGAAATACTAAAACAAGTGTTGATTTTTTTGGTGTATTTTTTGACAAAATGTTATGATAGCAAAATATAATCTCTTTCATATTACGTTCTCAGCATGACCATAAAGATGAAGATTTTTACAAAATTTTTTTATTCATCATTTGTGTTTAATCTTTGATATTTGAGTCATTTGCTTTTGAAGTGTCTTGTCAATTTTTTCTCTACTTCACTGTTAACAGCTCTAACTTTGACAGATTCTCATTGTCCATAATTTGTGATTCGGTAGTGCTCCAGCATCATGAAATCCTGAATCTCTTGCAAAATTTCACTTTAGAATCTATTTCCATTGTATTATCTGATACAACATTCTACAATCAGCAAGAGACTAAAATTGCTGTTAAGTAGTTCACAGAGATAGATGTTAAACTGACTGGGAAAGAGTGTTCAGGGAAGGATTAATTTATGTGGGGGTAGTCCATTAGCGAATACTTCCCTGTGATGACAATCCTGGCTTTCTTATATCACTATGTATGTTGGAAGACTGGGATAATGCTTGGACTACGAGGAACTCTTGTAATTGGCAATAAGATTATAATAAGGGCTGAAAAGTGAGCAAATGGTAAAGCTGGAAATGCAAACTGGTGTCCTTTACAAATGGGGAATAGTTGAAATCATGAATGTGGATGAGGATCCAGGGTTTAGGGAGAATCATAGAAAAAGTGAGAAAGTATACAACGTAATAGATATAGAAGAGTAATCACATGCGTTGGAGCAGAACTAAAAGAAAATGGTGCCATGGAAGCTTAAAGGAGTGGGAAATAGCTATCAAAAACAAGGGACAGCCAACTCTACCTAGCGTAGCCTTGAGGTCAAGAAACTGTGGATGGGAAGTCATCCATGTCAATACTGAACATCTATCTCCTACAACAGGCTAAATAGGTAGAACAGATGCCCCAGGAGGCCTAGGTCACATTTCAACTTGGGGATTCTGTGAAAACTCCCACCAAGAAATCTACTGACATGAGCCTGTCACATTTGGAACCATCTGGAGTCTCATGAATTCACATCCTTGGCCCTGCCACCTACAATTCCTCATTCCCTCAGATTTTAAACAAGAAGACTTTATGCCAGTACTAGGCAAAGATTTATTAAGTAATAAATCAGAAAAGATCATGAAGAAACTGAAAACAAGCTTTCATTTATCAATAGCTTTTGGGCTACTGCATTCTCAACCATTTCTTAGAGAAGTGTACAGAATCTAAATATATCAGGTCTGTGTTTCCAAGAACAAATGTGCATAAGATGAACTCTCCCATAAGATGCACAGTGATTGTACAGTTAAGCCAATAAGCTTATAATTTTTCAGCCTTTTTGCTGAATTTTCTCGATGCTTATTTTTATCTTTTCTTGGACTTTCCTGAAATCTGTTCTATATGTTTTCTTCTACTTCTTTTTTTTTTTAGCTGTAAAATAATTATAATAATCACTCACATTTCTGAGTTCTAAAATTTGCCTTAACCATGCACTGAAGTCAGCTAGCTTCATTAGCAGGGTCTTTTTAACCTGCAAATAACTCGTTACAATAAAGATGACTCAAGCCCTCAATAAAGCTTTACAAAATGTCATCTCCATTTAAAGCCTTCAATCAAACACCTCTAACTCATTATGGAAATGTGTTAGCATGATTTAAAATTCTAGCATTTTCAACAAAATTGTTACTAGGTCCACTCTTGGCAACTCAGAAAAGCTCAAAAATATATCCCAAGGAAAACAAGCTTTTCAAGGGACCCTGAGGGAGAGGGAGGAGACGTCCATGGGTGGTACAAATGGTTTGTGCTCGACTACTAACCCAGTGGTGCCTCCTAAGAAAGGCCTGGTGATCTGCTTCCATACAGATTACAGGTAAGAAATCCATGCAGCAGTTCTACTCTGTAATACATGGGGCTGCTATGAGTCAGAATCAACTAGACAGCAACGTGTTTAATACATGGGGGCACTTGGAGGTTTGTTAAGCCTGTGTGGAAAGTGAACAGCATTTTTCCTGTATGAATGATTTCACTAGACAAGGTAAAAAATTAAGTTCTAGAAGGAATCTTAATATCTCCTTTGATCCACTCCTGTTTTCATACTAGAGTCCCTCTTAAAAAAAAAAAAAAAAGGTCTTGAATTTCAGTCTATGGGCACTTACAAAAGAATCTTTTTATGGCCTTCAGATATTTTGAAACCCCTAAAATAAAAAAAGTTAAGTATTACTCAAACGTATGCCAGAAAGGTCAACATTTGTAAAGTAAAGAAGAAAAATGCCCGATTATTTAAGCACTTTTTTTAGTAAATACATTTCTGATTGTTAAATACTCATAATTAAAAGAGTTTCCCTTATCACACAGCAATACTTATTAACTTTGTAGACTGAAGTCTGCCCCCAAGGGAAGGTGGGAGGGACATAGAAGTCATTCATCACAATCGGTCCTAATTTTCTACGATTCTTAACTATAAACACGTTCTACAATATGACACTGGAGTGAGAAAAGGTGATGATCAACTAAGAAAAGGTCAAATTTTTGCTGAGAACAACAGCTTGAGTTATAATGCTTAATGCAGCAGATTTAGCCTTGTGCCGAATTTACTCATTCGCTTTATTGGTCTTAGGCTAGGTTCTCCAGAGGAGCAAAACCAGTGAAGGGTATGTGTATATATACATATATATACACGCACACACAGAGAAAGATTTATTTCAAGGAAATGGCTCACACAGCTGTGGAGGCTGGCAAGTCCCATATCCATGGGTCAGCATTTCTATCTGCCACTGACACTTCAGGCACCATTGGATCAGCCGAATCATATGGCCCAATGGCAGAGCAGCTTACATGGCAGCCTAAACCTGTTGCAGAGCCTTTTCTTGGCTGGGCCCCACTCAAAACTAGCAGCTTTTCGAGTCACTTGATAAAAAGACCAGAGCAGCACACCCAAATGAGGGATATGTTGCTTCCAAAATACAAAGATGCCTGCCAGGTATTGCGCCTTCTTTTCAGTTGAAGGAGAGGCCAGATCCAACAGCTTATCCTCCACTTTAGAAGGAATACCTCAATGTGCCTCACACCAAAGGACCCCTAGAAACTTTACTGAGAGTCATTAGCACCTTTAAGACTAGATAAAGCTTTACCTAGGGGCGTCTCTCCCCTCTCCCTCAAGGTCCCTTGAAAGGCTTGTTTTCCTTGGGATATATTTTTGAGCTTTTCTGAGTTGCAAAGAGTGGACCTAGTAACAATTTTGTTGAAATGCTAGAATTTTAATCATGCTAACACATTTCCATAATGAGTTAGAGGTGTTTGATTGAAGGCTTTAAATAAAGATGACATTTTGTAAAGCACAAACCGTTTGCACCAGGCTTGAGAACCAATTCAGAAAACTCATCCCTACGATTTTGTTCCTCTAGAATCATTCTCGGTACCAAATGTCTTAGGCAGGACTCTCTAGGGGAGCAAAACCAGTGAAGTATATATATATGTATATATATAAACATATAGAGACAGAAATTTATTTTAAGGAAATGAATCACACAGTTGTGGAGGCGGGCGAGTCCCAAATTCGTGGTCAGGAATCAGGCTGGAGGCTCTTTCTGACTCACATGGTTGCAGGGGCTGATGAACCCAAAAACTGGCAGGTCAGAAGGCAGACTGCTGGCTCATGGGGCTGCGGAAGCTGGCAAATCCCAAAATCTGCCTGTGAGGTAGAAACCTGCTGGCTCATGTCCCATGAACCGGAAGTCAGATGCCGAAAAGTCAGATGCAGGATCCAAAGTGAGAGTGAGCCTTGCCAGAGCATCCATATATATTGGATGCAGGCCACACACCCAAGGAAACTCCCCGTACATCAGATCCCGAAACGGAGGATAATTACATAATACTGAGAATCATAGGCTAGCCACGTTGATACATAACATTAACCATCACTATTGGCAAAGGTCTCTTGGAAAACTCCTAGGTCATCAGCTTGAAACATGGTCAGAATGCCTCGTTAAGGTAAGAAAGAAGTGAAATTTCTTGGTACAGATGTTAATTTACCAGTTGCTAACGCAAAATTTGTATAAAAGACTATCAAAACTATACAAACCAAAAAACCAAACGAGTTGCTGTCAAGTCGATTCTGACGCATGGTGACCCCATGTGTATCCGAGTAGAACTGTCCTCTATAGAGTTTTCAATGACTGTGATCTTTTTGAAGTAAATCATCAGGACTTTCTTCCAAAACACCTCTGGGTGGATTCAAATTGCCAACCCTTTCCATTAGTAGCTAAGTGCTTAACTATTTGTGCCATCCAGGGACTCTGGAAATAACACACTAATTATAAACTCTTAGAATACAGTATTGCATATCCTGTGATCCACTCTTCACACCAGGTGAGACATCACTCCATAATGCCTTCTTACCCCAGCTTTGATGAACCTTTACCACGTCTAAAATGTCGCCACCACCCCCGTACTTCCACCTTCATCCTGTTCTACCTCTTCGTTGAAGCTTTTGCTTACATAAATATTACACTATAAATATATAGACACATGATCTAAAATAAAAGAATGGTTTAAGCATATATACTTTAAAAAATATTTGCTACAGGGTGAATGACTGGGTCAAGAAAAGAAATGTTTGGATATTATTATGAAATTACATATTTGGCCACTAGATGTCGCCCTTTCTAAGCATAAAGATTACTTCACAACCTTTGACGTTTCAGTAGCAGTTATATTCCATTCTATCTGACGTTCTTAAGTTAAATCAGCTACAATATTGCATACTTTAACAAGGAAAAACTCTCTTTAGTCTCTGTATGGTCCTAAAAGAAGAGAAATGTATCGGTGGCAGAAGGCTTATTAAACAGAAACAGTTGACCAGCTGATCATGGAACCCTAATAACTGAAATATAATTATTATATTTCACAATAGAATCACTACTCATACTGGAGCTTTTGAAGTTTAGGTTGTATTTTACTTCTCTATTGTAGATATGATTTACAAGGAAACACCCCTCTAATCTATAAAATATTTTTTTATTTGTTGAACATCATTGCAATATCTGTGCAATTCGTCTTTTTCAGACAGTTTGGTATTTTAGCCTTTTCTATCTCTCCATGACTCTTACGACCACTCTTTCTGCAGGTGGTGTTTGATTTGTAGGTGTATAAAGGCGTAAATCACAGTATAGAATACAATGATAAGTTTTAGCAAAGTATTTATTTTACTATCAGGGACTGAGAATAGATTATCTGAAAATCGCTTGCCCTTGGCTTGTAGGAATCTGCTGTATCCCATTCCTAGTTAGAGATCCAATTCCCTAACATAAACTAAATATAGTTCACGACACTAGGTACAAAGGGAAGAGTTAACGTTAGAAGTTGGCAGCACTGGAATGAGTCACTCTGATACCACAGAAGAAGAAGTTTAACAGTTGGAGGAAACAAAATACAAGCAACAAACGAAACAATATAACCAGCCAGAGTTCCCTGTGAAGAGGCCTCTAACGAGTGAAACTTGATCAAGTCCTGTCAGTGTCCAAAGCCATATAGTTAAAATGCAGCAATAACTAATGAAGTTACTAATTTCCCAAAAAGTTAAAATTGTGACTCTCATATGTGTATAAAATGGACACTCATAAAAGATCTTATTCAACTCACTGATTAATGAGAGAACCAAAAAGATGGTAAGGTCAGTTCAAGAGAGAATTCGAGCAATGGAGATTCATAGTCAGTCTTGCAACCAATTAACCAAGCTGGAATGTCTACATGGTCTTTCTCCGGGGTGCATAATTTCACAAAGATCAAAACAGGGTCCAGAAGGTTTTGGGATTCCACAAAATGAGGCACATGTGACCACACTCCAACTCCTTCACTCCAGCCATGAAGGGCAAATGATGGAGAGATATATCTCAAGTGCAACAGGACTTAACCTCTAACTCCTGCATTCTCTAGAATTTGTACCGATCACTTATTTTACCCCCCAACAGCTTGCCCTTTGACTTAATATAATACATGAGATTCTCTATTACAATGTAAATAATGGAGACTGGTAAATGACCAGGGTATTGAGTCATCACACAAAAGCAAGCAATACCTTGTATATGGTCTATATGAGAAACTATACTAGATAAAATGTTACCAATGGAAAACATTGTAAAAAATGTGCTTTTAAAATATGCTTGGTATTCTTAACAATATGATATATGGTTTATAATTTTCTCAGAGATTTCAGGACATGGGAGGAAATCTAATGTATTGACAATATATTCCAGGAAGATATCAGGCTGACAAAATACCTATCTAAAAAAAATGCTCTATTTAAATTCAAAACTTGAAAATCCTGAAGAAATTTTAGACATGATTAAATGAACCTTAGAAAATTATCTTAAATTCCTAGGATTTACATGCATGGAACCTAAAAACATGAGGTGCTCCAAGCTCAATTACTAATTCAGCTTCGATGCTTGTAAAGATTATACCACTTAGCCCATGGCTGAGAAGACTCAGAAAATTAATCAAACATTATGACATTAACTATTAAAAGTCTAGACAGTCTCCTCGTGACATACACTTTGATATAACAACCATGCTAAGTTTTTTTTTTTCTTTCCAGGATGTTATTTCTGTATTTCAATACCAGATAAAAATAAAAGGAACACTTATGAATTCCCCAGTCAAATAAAAATGAGTAATTTGTTGGTGTATTACATTTACATTTATACTTGCTCTAAAATATGAAGAGTTCTATAAAATAGAAAAGTGCTGTCAGTCTGTTGTTCAGTATTCAGCTTCTTCAGTTTTCATGGGTTGTAAAGTCTTTTAGGATAGAAAATATTCCCTACAAGACCATCCTGTAACATTTCTAGCTTTAAAAGTAGATGTAATTTTAATAATAACGTGCCACTTTTAAGGCTCCATTAGGCACAGCTCTGGTTGCCTTTGATTTACTCATCAATTCAAGGAATCTGAAATTTTCTAAAGTCTAGTTTTTGAAAAAAAATTGAAGCAGTCTCTTTGCATTAAGCCATCTGCTCTGCATGATTGCAGTGACTCATTTTTAGCATGGAAGCTTCTCTGCTTGTGATTGAATTTCTCAATCAATTGAACTCTTTGGAAAGAATTCATTTCTGATAAAGCACATCATTGTTACCAGACTAGTAAAATAATTATAATCAGCCAAATTTCTATTGGATAGCATCTTAAAGAACTCATGTAAATTTAACAACTTATTCATGCAAATTAATTTACTCATCACCAAAAAAGAATATGAAATTGGTACTCACGCAGGTTTTATAGTATGGACATGCTTTTCATGGACAAAGGCACCAGCAAGACCTCCTGCTCCTGAGTTTAAATACTGAATTGAAAATAAATTAAATTGTATGGGCTTACTTAAATATATGACAAAATATAAACAATACAATCATTTGCCTTTTTTTTTAATGAAACTAAATTTCAGCTATTTGGAAATTTTGCTAAAAGGAAAATAAATAAAAAATAACATTATTAGGTTGAGGATACACAGTCATTCTATGTCTGGTCAAATAAAAGAAAAAGAAACCAATACTGTAAAACAAATACAGGAGGCTTTGAAAAGACCAATTCTTTCCAGCTAATTTAATTTCTCAATATGACAAAATATTTGCCCTGGTAAGGTGGGAAAACTGATTGATAGAATTGATTTGAACATTAGCAATTCAATTTTGTGCAACATAATATGCAGTAATAAACTGAATATTCATTTTAGATATGTTGCAAAATTTGGTGGTTTTGTATTTTTTTGTCAGAGCATTAATATTCAAAGAGTAGATAAAGAATTACCAAAAAGGTTAATCATTACAAAATAAGAGATGTCTTTTTAACTAAGAAAGCTTCTAGAAGTGGCATTAGCCCAAAGCTCTTGCGCAGTAAGTTCCTTAAAACACCATGAGACAACAGATAAAAAATTCCAACATAGAAATCAAGAAACTGTGGTTTAGAAAGACTAGTTTGCCCCAACTAATAAACAGCGTTGCCACTGAGGTCTGTCTAATTTCAGTGGTCAATCATTTAAATTTTTTTGGTCATGAAAACATTTAAATAATAATAAAGGTATCATATTTTAAAAACACCTAAACTAAAATTTGTTTTATTTCCACCCTCCCTGTCATTTTTTTTTCAAATGCCAATACCAACTGACTCTAAGAATTACCTTGAAGTAAGTAGACATTCAGAACATCAACAACAAAACCAAGAACCTAATCAATTTGAATTAAGTTCTACATGTGTGAGGCTTTTTCTCCACAACCTCCTGACATTTTCATAGAAGCCTAGGGATTGAAGGAGTGCGTTCTCCATAAAAAACAAAACAAAACCTTGAACCAAACCCATTGCCATGGAGTTGATTGCAACTCATAGCGACCCTATAGAACAGAGTAGAACTGCCCCATATGGTTACCAAGGAGTGGCTGGTGGATTCAAACTACTGACCTTTTGGTTAGCAGCCGAGCTCTTAAACACTATTAGAAACACTATAGGGCAGTTCTACTCTGTCCTATAGGGTCGCTATGAGTTGGAGTCAACTCAACAGCAATGGGTTTGCATTCTCAATAGTGGATGAAAATACCAAAATTAATTATTTTTCATACTATCCTATCATGCGACTCTTACTATTAACTAAACTCAGAAAACACAGAAATGAAAAACATATGAAAAAGTAACTCGAGTCCTTAAGATTGGCCCACCTATCCAGTTTTTTATTTGGATTAATGTCAAGGTGAAATAAAACGATGCAAACACATTAACTAGTCTGTACCTTGTAGGAACACCAGCAGGCAAAATCAACTCCCCAGTCGTGTAAGTGGAGCTCAACATTTCCAACTGCATGTGCTAGATCAAAGCCAACAAAACAACCCTGGGGAAGAACACAATGACACATATTAGATTTGCTTAATGGTTAGAAATAGTTAATCCAAATATCTTTGAGAAAATCTTTGACAACCCGCTGTACCATAAACAAGGGCATCCTTTAATGCAGTGGTTCACAGAGAGTGAACTGTGGAATTCTGAGTGTTCCCAAGGCTTTTCATGAGACTCACTAGGTCAAATAATTTTTGTAATACTAAGACATTCTTTGCCTTTTCCGCTGTGTTGACATTTGCACTGATAGTGCACCAACAAAGGTGGGTAAAACTCTGGCACCTTAATACAAATCATGGCAATGGCACCAAACTCTATGAGCAGTCATTCACTCTTAACCTACTCCCCCCCAAAATTTCACTTAACAAGTTCCTTGATAAAGCTATAAAAATGATTAATTTTTACCTCATCCTAACACCTAATTCTCATACTTTTAAAATTCTTTGTAGGAAATATTTATAAAACACTTGGCTGCATTCTGAAGTAGGACGGTTGTCTCATAGTAATGCATTTGTGCAATTATTTCGGTTGCAAGCTGGACTAGCCCCTCTTTTCATGGAATATCATTTATACATGAAAGAGTAACTGACAGACAAACAATGATAATTTAAACTTGAACATTTGGCATTCTTTTGAAAATAAAGTGATTCTATCACTTCAAAGAAAACAACTTATTGTATTTGTTGCCAATGGTAAAATTAGAATTTTCAAAAGAAAAGCAGAATTTTGGAAAACTTGTGTCCATTCACTTCTATGAGTATGACTACTTCCCAGCACATATCCAGGCACTGCAGATGAGTTTGCTGGTGATATTAATAAATACGACTTTTTGTATCATATGAAACATGTCAATATTCGGAAGATCTGTATAATTCTGTGAACCAATATTTTCCAAATGACCAATGATTGATGCTATGTATCATGCATGGATCAAAGATCCATTCAAAGTGCAAGATTGACCAATGGACTTTAATGTAACAAACTATAGAAAATAGAATGATTTGGTTTCGCATTCCATATCACAACTAACCACTAAAAAGTTCTCACTTGCCAAATTTTGTGTAGTATCAAAGAATGTCCACAATTAATTGAAAAGGCTACTAAACTACTCCTATCTTTCCCAACTCCATGTATGTGTGAGGACAAATCTTCTTCATATGCTTCACTAAGGAAAAAAAAAAAATTCAAGAGATTGTATTCAGAAGCAGGTATGAAAATCCAGTTGGCTTCTAGTAAGAAAAACATTAAAGTTATTTGTCAAATGTAAAACAACGCCACCCTTTTTGCTCGTTTTGGAAAAAAATAGTTATTTTTCATAAAAATATCCTATTTATGTTAACCTGTAAAGGGTTTGTTACTGTTATTTAAAAATAAATCAATACACTACTATGATAAATATATTTTAAAATTTAAAGTACAATAATATAGACATACAAACACAAAATTAATAGCTCTTTGAGGTCCTCAATAACTTTGAGTGATTGAGTGTAAAGAATTTCCATTACCAATAAATTTGACAACTACTGCTTTAGTGTGTACTAGTAACTTGAAACCACCTTATTATACTGTGGTGGTTTCCATGTTGCTGTGATACTGGAAGCAATGCTACCGGTACTTCAAATACCAGCAGGGCCGCTCATGGCGCACAGGTTTCAACTGAGCTTCTAGACTAAGACATACTAGAAAGAAGGACCTGGTGGTCTACTTCTAAAAGCATTGGCCAGTGAAAACCTTATGAATAGCAGCAGAACACTGTCTGATGTAGTGCCAGAAGATGAGAGCCTCAGGTTGGAAGGCACTCAAAATATGACTGAGGAAGAGCTGCCTCTTCAAAGTAGAGGTGACTTCAATGACGTGGATGGAGCAAAGCTTTCGGCGCCTTCATTTGCTGATGTGGCATGACTCAAAATGAGAAGAAACAGCTACAAACATCCACTGATAATGAGTACATGGAATGTGCGAAGTATGAATCTAGGAAAATTAGAAGTTGTCAAAATGAAATGGAACGCTTAAAGATCGATATCCTAGGCATTACTGAGCTGAAAAGGATTGGTATTAGCCATTATGAATCAGACAATCATATGATCTACTATGCCAGAATCACAAATTGAAGAGGAACGGCATTACATTCATTGTCAAAAAGAACATTTCAAAATCTATCCTGCCTGAAGTACAATGCTGTCAGTGATAGGATAATACATCTATAAGGAAGACCAGTTAATACAACTATTGTTCAAATGTACACATCAACCACTGATGCCAAAAATGAAGAAACTGCAGTCTAAAATTGATCAAACATGCAATCAAGATGCACTGACAATTACTGGTAATTGGAATTGGAAACAAAGAAGAAGGATCAGTAGTAGGAAAATTTGGTCTTGGTGATAAAAGTGATGCAAGAAATCATAAGACAGAATTTTGCAAGACCAATGACTTAGTCATTGGAAATACTTTTTTCAACAACATAAGCAATGACCATACACATGAACCTCACAGGATGGAATACACAGGAATCAAATACACTACATGTGTGCAAAGAAATGATGCAAAGGCTCAATATCATCAGCCAGAACAAGTCCAGGGGTCGACTGCAGAACAGACCATTAATTGCTCATATGCAAGTTCAAGCTGAAGCTGAAGAAAACTAAAACAAGTCCATGAGAGCCAAAGTGCTACCTTGAGTATATCCCACCTGAATTTAGAGACCATCTCAAGAATAGATTTGATGCATTGAACACTAGAAGACCAGACAAGTTGTGGGATGACATCAAGGACATCATACATGAAGAAAGCAAGAGGTCATTAAAAAGACAGAAAGAAAAAAAAAAGACAAAAATGGATGTCAGAAGAGACTCTGAACGTAGAGTAGTAGCTAAAGCAAAAGGAAGAAATAATGAAATAAAAGAGCCGAACAGAAGATTCCAAACGGTGGCTTGAGAAGACAATGTAAAGCATTATAATGAAATGTGCAAAGATCCGGAGTTAGAAAACTGAAAGGGAAGAACACATTTGACATTTCTCAAGCTGAAGGAACTGAAGAAAAAATTCAAGCCTAGAATTGCAATACTGAAGGATTCTACTGGGAAAATATTGAATGATGCTGGAAGTATCAAAAGAAAATGGAAGGAATACACAGAGTCACTGTACCAAAAAGAACTGGTCAATGTTCAACCATTTCAGGAAGTAGCATATGATCAAGAACCAATGGTACTGAAGGAAGAAGTCCAAGCTGCAATGAAGGCATTGGTGAAAAACAAGGCTCCAGGAATTGACAGACTCCCAATTGAGTTGTTTCAACAAATGGATGCAGTGCTGGAAGCACTCATTCATCTATGCCAAGAAATTTGGAAGACAGCTACATGGTCAACCAATTAGAAGAGATCCATATTTGTGACCATTGCAAAGAATGGTGATCCAACAGAACACAGAAATTATCTAACAGTATCATTAATATCACACAAAAGTAAAATTTTGCTGAACATAATTCAAAAATGGCTGCAACAGTACATCCACAGGGAACTGCCAGAAATTCAAGCCAGATTCAGAAGAGGATGTGGAACGAGGGATATCTTTGCTGATGTCAGATGGATCTTGGCTGAAAGCAGAGAATACCAGAAAGATGTTTACCTGTGTTTTATTCACTATTCAAAGGCATTCAACCACGTGGATCATAACGAATTATGGATAACATTGTGAAGAATGGGAATTCCAGAACACTTAATTGTGCCCACGAAGGATCTGTACATACACTAAAAAGAAGTCATTCGAACAGAACAAGGGGATACTGCATGGTTGAAAATCAGGAAAAGTGTGCATCATGGTTGTATCCTTTTACCAAATTTATCTGATCTGTATGTTGAGCAAATAATTCGAGCACCTAGACTACATGAAGAATGTGGCATCAGGATTGGAGGAAGACTCATTAACAACCTGTGTTATGCAGATAACACAACCTTGCTTGCTGAAAGCAAAGAGGACTTGAAGCACTTACTGATGAAGATCAAAGACTACGGCCTTCAGTATGGATTACACCTCAAAATAAAGCAAAACTCCTCACAACTTGACCAATAAGCAACACTATGATAAATGGAGAAAAGACTGAAGTTGTCAAGGATTTCATTTTACTTGGATCCACAATCAATGCCTATGGAAGCAGCAGTCAGGAACTCAAATGATGTATTGCATTGGGCAAATCTGCTGCAAAAGACCTCTTTAAAGTGTTAAAAAGCAAAGATGTCAGTTTGAGGCTAAGGCATGACTGACCCAAGCCATGATATTTTCAATTACCTCATATGCATGTGAAAGCTGGACAATGAATAAGGAAGACAGAAGAAGAATTGATGCTTTTCAATTATGGTGTTGGTGAAGAATATTGAATATGCCATAGACTGCCTGAAGAACAAACAAATCTGTCTTGGAAGAAGGGCAGCCAGAATGCTCCTTAGAAGGGAGGATGGTGAGACATCATCTCATGTACTTTGGACGTGTTGTCAGTAGGGACCAGTCCCTGGAGAAGGACGTCATGCTTGGTAATGTAGAGGATTAGTGAAAAAGAGGAAGACCCTCAACAAGATAGATTGACACAGTGACTGCTACAATGGTCTCAAACATAACAATAATCGTGAGGATGGCACAGGACCAGGCAGTGTTCCATTCTCTTGTGCTTAGGTCACTATGAGTCAGAACCGACTCAACGGCACATAACACCACCAAAAACAGTAATTTTGAAGCATCAGTTTCAGTTTAGCATTTAATTTCACATCATGTCCACATTTTAATTTTATCAATTCACTATACACTCTGTGGTAAATTCCATTTATGGTTCCAATTCCTTCCCCTTCTAATATCCACATCCTTTGCCGTATAACTTTTCAGTTCCTCTCACTGGGATCGGGATGTAAATCTCTGACGCTTAGCTCAGTCACGTGGCTTTTTTTGAGGAATGGAATATTGGGAGGTGTAAAGCAAACAGAGTCTCCAGGAATATGTGAGTGATTCAGCTTGGTATTTCTTGCCCTCTGCCATTCCGGTGAGAAGGACCTGCTTGAAATAGCCTGCTGGCCCAGATGGAAGATGAGAGAAATGTGGATCGGAATCACCCTCACCTGAGCTCAGCCTGGATTGGGTGTTCCCCACCCCTGGCCCCCTAACTTGGCCAGAAACATATGAATAAGCTAAGAGGAATCTAGCAAGACCCCTCTAGCCAAGTCTTGTCTAGATCAACAGACATCAATATAATCCATAAATACACTATTATTATTTTAAAGTACCAAGTTTTTTTTAAATTTTTTTAACCTGTTTTTGTCATAGTGCATGCACATTTATTTCGCTGTTATTGTCAAGCGTAATTTTTTTTCTTTTTTTTTTATTGTACTTTAGATGAAGGTTTACAGAACAAACTAGCTTCTCATTCAACAGTTAGTACACGTATAGTTTCGTGGCATTGGTTACCAACCACACAACATGTCAGCACTCTCCCCTTCTCAACCTTGAGTTCACCATTACCAGCTTTCCTGTCCCCTCCTGCCTTCTAGTCCGTGCCCCTGGGCTGGTGTGTCCCTTAAGTCTTGTTTTGTTTTATGGGGCTGTCTAATCTTTGGATGAAGCATGAACCTTAGGAGTGACTTCAGTACTGAGCTAAAATTGTGTCTGGGGGCCGTACTCTTGAGGTTTCTCCAGTCTCTGTCAGACCAGTAAGTCTGATCTTTTTTTGTGAGTTAGAATTTTGTTCTACATTTTTCTCCAGCTCTGTCCAGGACCCTCTATTGTGATCCCTGTCAGAGCACTCATTGGTGGTAGTCAGGCACCATCTAGTTGTGCTCAACTCAGTCTGGTGGAGGCTGTGGAAGTTGTGGTCCATTAGTCCTTTGGACTAATCTTCCCATTGTATCTTTAATATTCTTCATTCTCCCTTGCTCCTGAAGGGGTGAGACCAGTGGAGTACTTAGATGGCCACTCACAGGCTTTTAAGACCTCAGATGTGATTCACCAAAGCAGAATGTAGAACATTTTCTTTATAAACTATGTTACGCCAATTGAGCTAAATGGTCCCTGACACCATGGTCCCCACAGCCCTCAGCTTAGTAATTTGGTCCCTCAGGGAGTTTGGATGTGTGTATGGAGCTTTCACGACCTTGCCTGGTATAAAGCACCAAGTTTTGAAATGTTTCGCTACACATCATTTTTATGGCAAGAACTAATTAATACATACATTCAGCTCAAAAAGAGGAAGGCACAATTTACATAGTCCTGAGAATTATAGCTGCCATTACACCTAGGGAGTACATACCCTAATAGAATCACAAGATGCGAGGTCTAGATCAGTTCTTACTTAAAAACAAACAAATCCATTGCCATTGAGTCAATTCCGACTCATGGCAACCCCATGCGTTACAGAGTAGAACTGAGTTCCATAGGGTTTTCTTGGCTGTAATCTTTATGGAAGCAGATCACCAGGCCTTTCTCTCATAGTGCCGCTGGGTGGGTTCATACTACCACCCTTTGATTAGCAGACAAGTGCAAACCATTTGTGCCACTCAGGGACCTAGTTATGAATTCAGTCCTTCTTAGTTCCCATGTCATCAGAATAAAATTCTCTCTCCTCCATGCTCAGTGTGATTCTGTGTTTAAAGATGTGTACTTTTGAGACAACACAGCCCCTTTATGTGAGCCTGGTGTTTTACCTGGTGCTCATTTAAAAAAAAAAATTCTTCTGATCCAATGGTAGAGAAGAAAAAGATCATTTTCGGAGAGATTTTCAGTTATTTTGGACTTTACACAGTCTTCTCTATACAGCCACTCAAAATCTGACTCTTTTCTGTCTTTCTGAGTTATTTACTTGTTATATGGTTTCAAGTGTTTTGTATTCTGTCTAGTAGAATTCACACTGTTTTAGTGTAGAAACCAAGCCTTGTCTCTATTAAATTCCCAGAAGAATGACCTGGAACAATGAATACATATTATCCCAATTATACCCAAGTAATAACTTTCAAATTTAATTACTTACCGTCAAAATCATTTAACTTTCTACATGTCAAAATGTTAAAATCTTACTTAGATATATAGTGACTCATTCCACATTAAGACAAACTTGTACATGAAAATGAATTTAAAAAAGAAAACACTGATCTTAAATGGGGGTGATAGTTCACTTTGCAAAATATTTCACCTCTGGATTCTACTGTCAGCTTACTAAATACACACATAATAATCACATCCCCAAACTTTAGTCCTATAACTTTGAAGGAGCACATCTATTGTTAGAGGTTTTCCTAAAATAAATGCAGCTGGACCAGTTTTAGAATCATTCTAAGACCTCTTAAGATAACCTTGGTAGGGCTAGATAAATAACTCAATGCTGCTTTTGCAGGTACTTTCCCTAGAGCAGAGGGATGCAAACTGTGATCCATTTTTATAAATAAAGTTTTATTGAAAAACAAACATGCTCATTTGTCTATAGCTGCTTTCACACTGCAGTAGCAGAATTGAGTAGTTGCAACAGAGTCTATATAGTCCCAAAACCCAAAGTATTTACTATCTGGTCTGTTACAGAACAAGGCAATATGTAAAAGAGTCAATTAATTAGATACCTTACACATTATAGTGTGACTCATCTAGTATCTCACAAAAGGAAATGTTCTTAACAGTAGTATATAACTGATTTTTTTTTCTGTGTGTGGGAGTATGGATTTGTGCTTTTTTTCTCACAAAACAATGAACAATAAATGTCATAAGAATAAGACAGATGCTAGTACAAATTTTGGGAGTGATAGGAAAGAAATACAATTTAGTCCCTACCAAAATTTAGAGGTTATAAAAAACTGGATTTGCAGAATAATGTTTACATTTAACAGACACACACACATCTGTTTGCTTTCTAAGATGCACTTTTAATATTGAAATTTTAGTCGGCGGAAAAAGTTAGTTATCCTGAATTTGAAACTCTTTTCTTCTTACCAATATTTCTAATTAAAGCAATGATTTTATGAAGCAATATTTGCAACTCAACTTTATATGATTTTTTTTATAACTCAAATTTACTTAGAAAACTCAAGAAATAGAAGAGACAGTACTTTTACTTTATTATTAATTATTTATAAAGAATGGCATGTTGAAGAAACCACAAACCTTCAAATAGGGTATCCTGTTATTAAAAGCCCTGCGGCCAGGTCTCTGGCACCACATCAAAAACTCACTTGCGGCTTCTACAGTATGTTTTAGTGCATGCACAATTCTTTCCCCATGGATAGAAGAAAACATAAATTATTAAAATGTCACTGTTTTGAGGAAAGGACCTCAAGATATAAACTTGAATGAGATCTCTAATAAAGTGATTTTACAGAGGTACCACTAGATGGCATCATCTTAAAAACAAAGAAAATAAAAATTCTCAAAAACTTCCCTACAGCCATTCAGTTAAATACTTTTCATTATTTTATCTCTAAGATTAAATAACATGATATGAATAGGCAAAAACATAACTTCCAAACTTGAATGCCTATTTTATGCAATTAAAAAAATATTTGCAACAGATTGTTTCTTCACAATTACTCACAGGAACTCACATTCATGTTGACACAAACATACATCAGCACAGCAGTGTTCAGCCGTCACTTGATCTTATTTATAGTCAAATCCCCAAACTATTACAGTAGTCTAACAGTTCTTAATTACTCCAGTGAATTTCCTGCGCTATCACTAGAATGAATTTTCTAAATCACATGTCTGATTATAAGACTCACTGATTCTCTTCAATTAGCCCCCATTAACTTCAGAACACAACTCATACTCCTTGGTTTACTTCTTAAAAACCTTTATAACCTGGTCTCTTCCAGCTCTCCTGTCTCAGGTGCCCCATATCTACGTTTCTTTATTTACATAAACTCTTTCCTTTCACTGGGCTATTCTTCCTCACCTCATTTGCTTGGCTAACTCAGATTTTAATCACAAGATAACTTCCATGAGAAGATTCCTTTCCCAACCGTGATGGTTAATCTCATGTGGTTGCAGGGCAACGGCCTTTTCTTTATATATGGCCTTTCTGGCCATAGTCTTGTTACTCCCACAAAAGGATTGGGTGGGACTATGCAAATAAGATATGTAAAACTCTTGCTGGGGTTGGCTGGGACTATGCAAATAAGGTGCCTGTGGCTCACCAAGTGAATTAGTCAGCTTTGCCATCCTGCTAGGCTTAAAAAGAGCCAATCCCACAGGTTGAGGGGGGACCTCACTACCATCAAGAAAAGCCAGCAGTGGAGAGCATCCTTAAGCCCAGGGTCCCTGTGCTGAGAAACCTCTTAGACCCAGGAGAGAGAGAGCTGTAACCCTGCAGGCAACAATGGCACAGGACCAGCAGACGGCTGGCTGCGTTGGGTTCACTGAACCAGAGTGAGAGAGCTGCGCACCTTCAGACAGGAGGCTTCCTGCAGGAGTGGGAGTGCCTCCAGGCACTTGTTGGTGAGTTAAAGAGCTGTAACACTTGCCAGAGCGGGGCAGAAGCCAGACCCAAGCAGGGCCCAGTGGCAGAGGTCGGCCTGTGGGCATGGCTGAGAAGAAGTCCTGATCAAAGAACCATATTGAGTTTTTCCTGTTATTTCCAAGTTGATCCTGATCCTGAATTGTAACCTGTTATTTCCCTAATGGAACAGTGAGTGATTACTTAGGTGCCTCATGGAAGCAGCTATTTATACAACTTAAGTATTTTATTGTTTTAACAACCCACACGAGAGTACCAACGCATACCAGTTTAATGTCAGCCCTGTGTACTACCACAAATGTTATCTTGTATAATCCTGAATTGTAAACCTGTTACTTCCCTGATGCAGTAGCCCTTGTGATGCAGTGGTTAAGCACTCAGCTGCTAATAGGAAAGGTCGGCAGTTCGAACCCATCAGCCGATCCTGAGAGAAAGACCTGGCAGTCTGCTTCCATAAAAATTACAGCCTTGGAAACCCTATAGGGCAGTTCTACTCTGTCCTATAGGGTTGCTATGAGCTGGAATCTACTCAACTGCAATGGCAATGGGTACTTCCCTAATAAACCCTATAATCATGAGTATAGTCTGTGAGTTATGTGTGGCCATTGCAACGAATTATCAAACCAGCAGAGAAGTAGAGAGTGCCGTGGATGGGGTGGCTGGTCTCAGAATTGGTAAAAAGCTTGGAGAGTAGAGGTATGTCTGACCACCTCATAGGAATCAGCTTTGGGCTGATCATGATTAATCTCCCCCCTTCTGAAGTTAGGCGCCCTGGTGGTGCAGTGGTTAAGAGCTCAGGCTGCTAACAAAAACGTCAGCAGTTTGAATCCTCCAGCCACTCCTTGGAAACCCAATGCGGCAGTTCAACTTTGTCCTATAGGGTCACAATGAGTTGGAATCAATTTGATGACAATGGTTTTGTGAAGTCAGAGGACCTCTGACACCACCATTTTACATGTGTGAACTTGGCTAGGCTATTGTGCCCAGTTGTTTGGTCAAACACTAGTTTAGATGTTGTTGTAAAGGTATTTTGTTGATATTATTAACATTTATAATCAGTTGCCACTAAGTCAAGCAGACTACCCTCAATAATGCAGTGTGCCTCATCAAATCAGTTGAAGGCCTTGAGAGCAAAAAGTGAGGTCTCTAACACAAGAGGAATTTTGCTTCAAAACTGTAACATAGATATCATGCCAGTTTCCAGCTTGTCACCTGACCTACAGATTTTGGACTTGCCAGCCCCCACAATTGTGTGAGCCAATTTCTTAAAATAAATCTCTCTCTCTCTCTCTAGATAGAGATAGAGATATCTCCTATTAGTTGTATTTTTCTGGAGTACCTTAGTACACCAACCCCCTCCTCCTCTCTCTTCTTCTACATATCTCTCCTATAACAATTATCAGATCTTATTGTCTTCTGTTTTCACACAACATGAACTCCTCAAATAATTGTTGAGTAAATAAGTAAATGAATGAACAAATAGTAAAGTCATACAATTATCAATGAATATTCTCTAAGCTGACTTTAGATTTTAAAAGAGTATTATTTGAGATCCTTTGCTTCTGTTAATAATTCATTGCATATGCTATTTATTCAGACTTGGCATCTTTTAAAATGAAGTATTTTGGACAAATAACAGCAGTTTGTGTTCAAAATCCCTGTCAATAAAGCAAGGAGGCTCACGTGTTTTTGTCCTTGCCATCATTACTAACACGATAATGAGAATTTTTCTAACCAGTGGAGTAATATGAAACACATGTCTGTGCTGGAATTTCCAGGTAAAGAGTTAGTTCACTGTCTTTCAGAAGTCATTCACTATTTGTCTTTTTACTAAAATGGAGCATGTATTAAAATCTTGACAACTTTATTGATTCATTCTATACAGATTGATTTTGGACTGACCAATATTATTTATTCTTCACCAAAATAATCCTATGAATTATGAAGATCATCAAGAAGTAGCAGATTTGGTGCGAAAAAAATGGTAATTATACAAGATAAAATACTTGTGATAGTACATAGGGCTGATATTGAACTGGTATGAAATGGTACTCTCTTGTATGTTGTCAAAATACTAAAATCCTCAAGGTGTGTAAATAGCTTTTTCCACTAGCCAACTGAGTAATCACCACTGTTCCAGCCCCCACAGTCCCTGGGAAGTGCCTACAGGGCGTGTCTGCAAGATAGCCTGTGGCCCTTCATAGAGAGCAGCGTCTGCTTGTTCCCTGGCCAGTGTTAGCCCAGACTCCTAGGAATGAGATAACACCCTTGGCAGAGGCACTAGGACCATGCAGGGTGAATTTCAGGTGCCATCTGTCCCTCCAAGGCTAGTGATGAATGCTAGCCTGCATTCCTATAGAGTGACCTTCTTGTGACTGTAGGAATTTTTTACATCATACCAATTAAGTTCTTAAGTATTCTGAATATCACGTTTGTCTTGATGCAAAGGTAATAGAAGACAATCCAAGAACCAGAGTGTTATAAATTTTATGAGTCTTCTGGGCAATATTACCTGAAAAAGAAAAAGTGCAATGGGAAATTTGAGGATAGTGAACAAAAAAAAAGAAAAATACATAAGGGTATGCTTGCATTAGTCAACTCTGTATAGGTGGTAGGGGGATTAACAGTAACAGGTTGACTAGTTAACTCGGATCTTGAGATTTCCCAAAGAGGCTCATTATTACAGAGTGGCTAAGTAGTACTGGGGGAGAATAGGAATGGAAAGCGGGCAGATGAAACTTGATGAGGTTTCTTGCCATGATCTTGGAACAGTTGACTTTCAAAAAGCCTTTCAAGTGCTATGATTCAAAAGCATACATAGACATGAAGATTAAAAAAATATAAAAGAAAAGTTCTTTTTTTCAACCTAAATTTACCATGATCTTCAAAAATGTCTCACTTTTTCTTCTTCATCCATATCTCTGCAGTTATGAGCAGGAGTTAAGCATTATTTCTTGTATTATGTTTACTTTGTTTTACTGTCAATAAGTTGTATGCATCACTAGTTCCTTCCAAAAATTATTTAATATATCTATCTTCTAATTTTTCTGATGTAGTGTGTTAAGCTTTCATTTATTTATATGAATAATTTGATGAGATTAGTAGCTGTTCACTACGGAAACAAAGCAAAATGAAAATAAGCAAAAAATAAAAGGGACATGACATAGTCTTACCAGTGAACTACAGGGGAACGTTTTAGTAACCAGATAGCATGGCAACATAGTCAAGTCTCAAAATATTTTCTGTAGGGCAGAAACTGGATGCCACTCAAAGCTAATATAGTACTAAGGCTTTTATAGATAATATATGAGACCAAAAGTTAAGTGATCAGCAGATGTATTGAAGAAAAATAAATACACACAGTATTAAAACTAGCACCTGATAGTCAATTCCAAATGATCATACGGAAGTTCAACAGCACATAGAAACAGGAAGAATAGACAAGATTTCAGCCTCAATCAAATACTGAATTATCCTGAAATTAAGGTCTAATAATTCCAAATTTATCTCTTATCAAAATATTATTTTAAAATGAAAGTATTATGCAGAAGGGTAATAATCACAAACAACCCTTACCAAACATGATAAGCCAATCAAGAAAAACTACCATTGTGTTACAGTGATTGACAGTATTTATATGCATACTGAGGAGACAATAAGTCCTGATAATATGAAAATTACTCAATGCCACTCATGTGGGCAGATGCTAGGAATTGGGAACTGTGAATATACTCTACAGTTTCCAGAGAACTTAATTTTAAAAGATGAAAAACCCAATAAAGGAGTACTTTTGAATCAATAGTCTTGCATAAGAAAGGGTGTGCACAGAAATCAAGGGACTCATTGAGTTAAAAATGAGTGACTTCAATCTGGAGTCAGAATGAAATCTGAAGGAATATTTTTATTTGGTGATTTAAAAATTCTGGTTTGGATTCAAGGGTAAGCTAAAAACTGAAAATGATTCTGAAAGTTTCATCTATTTATCAATTTATGCAAATTATACTAATACAGAATTCAGATCTTATTACCAATTTATATCAAGTGCTACCACCCACCTGTCAAGTTTGTAGTACTGTGGTGGCTTGCATGTTGCTATGATACTGGAAGCTATACCACCGATATTTCAAATCCTATTGGACCCACCCATGGTGGATAGATTTCAGCAAAGTTTCCAGACCAAGACAAACCAGGAAGAAAGGCCTGATAATATACTTCTGAAAATTAGCCAATGAAAACCCTATGGATCACTACGGAACACCGTCCAACTCAATTGTTTTGGACTTGCCATCAGGAGGGGTAAATCATTAGTGGAGAACATCACGTTTGGTGAAGTAGAGTACCAATGAGGGCGTGGGAGATTCTCAGTGAAATGGATTGGCACAGTAGCCACAATGATGGATTCAAACATTTTGGAATCCATTGGCTGTTTGGCTATTGTGACGACAATGCAGGACCAGGCAACATTTTGTTCTGTTGTGCATAATGTTGCCGTGAGTCAAAGACAACTCAGTGGCAGCTAACAACATACCAAGTGGGCATAAAAGTATCAATATATAAATAAATATACCTTAATATTATTATAGTTAATAAATTAATAATAATATTAATATTTCCAAAAACTAAAGTAGCTTATAGCTGTAGTTACCCTAAAGGAAAATATGAAAGAAGTGTCTTGTTGGAAAAGTAAAGCAACAGGGGATGGGATTTTGGAGAGAAGAGAATGGGCACGAGCAAGCCAAAGAACTTGTTCTTGACTAAAAACCCAGGATTCTAGAATGGGTGGTGAAATTTTACTCAGGTGTTGAACACTGTCAAATTACTGCATTTTTGGGGGCCTTCCAGAGCTCCATTTATGTTACAGAAATGGGAGCCTTTCCATTTTTTGAAGCTAATATGTAACCCAAGTTACTCTTTGTTTAAGTTCCAGAACTGTTACAGCAACATGATTTTCATAGCTATCCAGGTTTTCCATGGGAGAAACTGGTAAAAAGAATCTGGGACCAAAATTATGTCCCCTAGTTCTATGAATAGATGCCAGGAGGAAATGATGGCTCTGAACTTCAGTGAAAATGTAACTCCTAAACTACCTGAATGCTCCCCTTGAGCCAATTCACAATACATGGTTTTGGCCCAACCTTAAGGTAAAATGAAGCATGCATAAATATACCTTCTTCTGGTGTTATACTGTTTTTTCTTTTTTTTTAAATGCACCTTAGTGGATTTGTGCGTATCTCTGTCAAGCACTTAACGCAGTCAAAACAATTGTCCATTTCTATGTTGATATGCCTGCCCCATCTCCTTTTTTGTTTGTTGTTCTTTTTTAAATCTCTCTCTTTATATATATATATTTAATCCCAGAACCTAACATAAAGTGAGAGAGAGGCCAGGATGTGTATGAAGCAATGAAGTTTCTTGAGAGCACTGTGTAACTCAGCCAGCCTATTAGAGGGTTCAGTGGGCTTCCTAGTAGAATTCTCCCTGGTGGCATGTAGATTAGTAGTTTTCCAGTCATACAAAAGTTTGAAAGCTCTTCTAGAGTGAGAGCTCTTGGAAACAACCCAAAAAGCCCTGAGGAGCTGCTGATGGGAGTAACAATGGGGCCATCATTGCTGGGAGTTACTGCCAATTGAATTATTGCCTGAAAGACACATAAGAAGGAGAGATGAAAGGAACAGTGACTTGGAGCCTATCTTAGAGCAGCAGTTGAAAGGTTCTACGATGGGCACTGCTGAACTGAGCAGAGTCTTATTAGGCAAGAATTTATGATTCCCAGTCTTAACATCCAGGGGTAAAGTAATATTCCCTGTACTAAAGAGATAATTAGTTGAATATGTAAGATATGGGTCTCACATTCCCAAGAAAAGAAATGACCAAGAAAGGAGGATTATACATGTTTTCTATGACTTTCATAAATTTTGAGGCTTCTTTGCAATTAGAAGTCATGTAAACGTGATTACTTTACATGTATAAAAATAAACAATGTGATAGAGCAGAAAGAGTGCTTTGGTTTCAGCCATAGGTGGACTCCAATTCTAGCCTTTACTGGCTGGCTAAGCTGCCTTGGGCAAGTGCCTAACCTCTCTCAGGCTCAGTGTCCTCGACTGAGTCATGGTGAAAATTTCCTGTTAGGGTTGCTGGGAGCACTGGAGACACAGTACATACCAAGTGCCTGATGTATCGTAGCTATTATTATACACATTTGTGAAAAGCACTATTTCAGGAACCAGAGACATTGTTTTAGCACTGCTTTCTTAAAGGAGACATTGATGAGATTGGCAAATCCAGAGATGAGAATTGAGGGCGTTTTGCTAATGAAATTTAAGGTAAATGTGTAAGTTGAGAGGGTATGAGACAGAGCTAGCAGCTTCATGAGGAAAAAGAGTATAGGATTTGGGAGGGGGAAAAGCTAAAAGATCTTGAGACCCTAAAGCCTTGTGTAAGTTTTCTTATTACTTCACAAAGAGTGTGCTTGGAAGGACAAGTTTTCAGCTATTTCTTTTACCTGAAAGAACAGTGATTGTCTTTCTCTTTTTATTGTCAGAAGTAAGTGCAGAACCAGAGGGGAAAAAGGAAACAAATTTGGTAGTACTGTTCTCTTTCTGCAGTTTTTCTCTGGCTGACAGGACCACACACAAAGTATAGTTTGTTTGATTTATTTCAGAGACCCAAGATGGGAAAAATTGCTTACGGCAGTTTTTCAAGCTTAATTTAGTTCATTTAATATTTAATGACTTAATGGAGCAGCCTGCGTGTCCTGATTTTGTCAAAGAATAGAAATGAAATTTGAAAAAGAAAATTTATTTTAAAAATACTGATTTTTAGAATAACGAACCATTATAAGTAATTATCCAGAACTCTCTGATTCTTTTTAAATGGGAATGCAGTTGTGCTTTTAATGCAATACTGTTATCCATTAAAGTAATCTGATCCACTCGATTGCTGATGTATACGCACTTAGCCATTTACTGGCCAAACAGGTATGTATTTAGAGAAAACTATTTGCAAAACACTATTGCAGATCTATGAGGTCTGCAGGGTCAGCCTTCAGATAATATTTCAACACTCTATTGACATACTAGTCTATTAGGCTATCCAAATTTGAGACTTAAAATAGACATAGCAATAATTACAATACAGTGCAAAAAGTGGCCAATGATACATTTGTCATCATGCTATGAAAATGCAAGGGTAAAGATTTATTTTGATGCAGAAGAGCAAAGGAAGGTCAGGGATTGCACATTCATGTTTCTACGGGGACAAGGCAAGTAATAAGAGTGGGACCTATAAGAAATACTTCACTTTACCCTTTACTGTAAGAATATCACAATGGAAACATGAATATAAATGGTAGCTGTCACTCTGCCTCAGTGCCTAGGACAATAGGGAAAGGTAGGGGTTGTATTAGGATTTTAAGTCCCATCTAAGGGACAGAGGTGCTACTAAGCTTAGTATTGTCCAACTTCTAATTTTTTCAGAAAATATTTGAAACTAGGCATTTTTACATCAAATATCTTGATTTTTAATGGTTGGCATTTGATGAAAACTTTAAATATATACTGTGTGTGCTAATACAAGCAAATCTCTAGGGCAGACTGTAACCTGTGATGCAGGTAAGTGTCTGAGCTGGAATGGGGGAAAGAGAATCTTTACAGATGAGCAATCTAGGTAGAAGGAAAGGTAAGAGCAAAGTTAAACCAAACTTTTTCTATGTTTCTGGACAAGGAACATAGAAAAGCTTTGGTTTAACTGAAATATAAGTTATGAGAAGGAGAGCAGTAGAAAATATAATATTGATAATTTAGGTATGGATAAAATCATGAAGGGCATAAAATGGTACGGGCTGTATTCTACAAAAGATAGAAGACAGAAGAGTCAAGGTCATCTCGTGGAGAATCATGAAGTACAGAAATTGAAGTAGGAGGCAGATGGGCCCAGTCAATAGTCAGCTAAAAGTTCATGCTTCAATGATTATAACCTTCCCAACAAAGTAACTGCTGGTTATTCAGATGCATGGTGACTTTTAACCTTTACTTACCTATTTATATCTACCTGTCTCATCAAAAAATGGATTTAAAGCAGATACTTAATTCATGTATCACATGGTAATGGTAATTGCGTATGGAGAGAGCATCACTCAAATGTGAGATGGGAGAACACTCACCTATAAAATAGTTTTTCTTTGTGAGTACTGTGTCAATTTAAATTGGAAATTTCTCAACCAAATTCGCTTATTTGTTTATTTTTATTTCCTTATGTACCGAACTCAATATTTTGGAAGAAGTCAATGGGACAATTTTTGAAGAAATTGGTGTTAGATTTCTTCCGTTGAAACTGGTTGAATACATGATACGGTAGTTATCTTTTTTGCTCGCCACCATACTTAGGATGGATTATTTGCAGGGAAAAGGACCACTTTCTCTTCAACTCAAGAAAAAAATGCCTCTCATAGTGAAGGTATTTATACTTCTATTTATTTATTACCATGGCCTAGTCTACCTAAATAATGCACCAGGAATTTTCCATTAAACGTAATTTATGATCATTTGCTCACTAATTCTTATCATAATCCAAGTTGAGATATTATAATTTGTATGTGAGGGGGGGTTCTATTCATTCCTCAAGATGACCCAGGAATATTCTTTTTAAATTTCAATATGCTACCTAATCAATTTCCCGTGAATTATTTTCAAATGCTTTGTGAAATGAAGTAGGAAAGAAAAAAAAAAAAAGGAAGGAAAAAATTAGGGAGGGATGGGAGAGTAAAAAGGGAAATAGGTTATAAATGAGACCCTATAGGAGCCCTGGTGGTACAGTTGTTAAGAGCTTCGGCTGCTAACCAAAAGGTCGGCAGCTGAATCTACCAGCCACTTCTTGGAAACTCTATGGGGCAGTTCTACTCTGTCCTATAGGGTTGCTATGAGTCGACTGGAAGGCAACAGAAAAAAAAATGTATCTTCTAAATGAGACCTTACAGAGGTATACCACCATGTGTCTGTTAGTTTGTCATACTGTGATGGCTTGTGTGTTGCTATGATTCTGGAAGCTTTGCCACCGGTATTTCAAATATCAGCAGAGTCACACTTGGTAGACAGGTTTCAGCAGAGCTTCCAGACTGAGACAGACTAGGAAGAAGGACCTGGCAGTCTACTTCTGAAAAAACTGGCCAGGGAAAATCTTATGAAAAGCAACAAAACATTGTCTGATAATCTGTCTGGTAGAAGTATAGCCAGAATGCTCATTAAAAGCAAGGATCGTGAGACTTTGTCTCATATACTTAGGATATGTTATCAGGAGGGACCAGTCCCTGGAGAACGACATCATGCTTGGCAAAGCAAAGGGTCAGTGATAAAGAAGAAGACCCTCAATGAGATGGACTGACACAGTGGCTGCAACAATGGGTTCAAACATAGAAACGATTGTGAGGATGGCACAGGACTGGCAGTGTTTCATTCTGTTGTACTTAGGGTCGTTATGAGTTGGAACCGACTCGATGGCACCTAACAACAACAATATAGAGATGTAATTGAGAAAGGTAAGAAGTATTGTCAGTTCGATAACCTGATCCCCTTTTCCAACCCCTTCTTGTTAGTCTCTTTCTACTATAGGGCCATAAATGCTAAATATTGCTAAAAGAAGGCAATGAGTCATAAGCAGGAGTTTGCTGGGTTTTTCTGGGAGAGATTTTGCACATTCAACGAAAAGAACAGATGAAGTTGCACTTCTTCCTTCTTCCTTCCTTAAATAGAAATGTGGTATCTTGATTTGGACCTTCGCGTGAAAAGTCTGAGAAAAGTCTAAGAGATCGTGAAGATGCCACTCAGATACCACTGAGATGCTGAGCGCATCCCAGAAGGTCTTTTCTCAAATATTCTTTGGTGAGAAAAAGAAATCTCTATTTTCAGGCTACTTTTAACTGTGATTCTGTTTCTTGAAGTTGAAAACTTTTGTTATTGATTCAGGAATGTTAAAGGAAAGACAGAGTCTAAAAGAGTGGAATTAACAAATGATTGGTAAAAGAAAGAACGAGAAAATGTCAGAGTTGAGTCCAAAGAACCAGAAGGATGGTGGCACAAAACAGGAGGAGCATCTTTATCGGAAAGATAAACCTGTTTGGAATAAAGTGATGTCAAGGTACATATAGGACTTTCAGAAATAGTAGGCAGAGGGGTATAAATAACATATCCTGAGTGTAGGAATAGGCTGGAGCTTTCATGTGACAGTGATAGCTGAGTCATGTTGCTATTGTTGATACCTTTGAGCTGAGTCACAGCAGTGGTTAAAATCACTAGGGAAAGGAATGCTAAGGACAAGGGCGAATCCATACATTTACCTGGTTTAGAAAAGAAAAAATTCTTAGTAGATACAAGTAATAAAATATGCAAAATATAGAGGTATGGGTGCAAGCCAGAGTTCCAAAAGGGTAAGGTGGCCAATAATGTAAAATTGAACCATCACAAAAGGACAAATATTGTATGATCCCGCTTAGTGGTTACCAAGGGTAGAAGGGAGGAGGAAAGAGGGACTTATTGCTTAGGGGGCATTGAGCTTCTGTTAAGAGTGATGAAAACATTGGTAACAGATAATGGTAATAGTAATGGTTGAACAACAAGAGGAATGTAATTAATGTCACCAAATTGTACATGTAAAAAATGTTGAAATGGCAAAAAAAAAAAAAAAAGAAAAGAAAGAAAGAAAAGAAAAACCTGATATCTCTTGCCATGGGCTGGCCTTCCCTTGTAATATGGTTCTTTACCCTGACTTTATATTTAACTTCCTCCATCTCGCCTACTTGTCACCATCTCATGCCTCCCCCTCAGTTAAGAAAAGTCTCAGCATCTTAAGTTCATTATGTGAACCAAAGTCATCGTACCAATTATATTTTTTATTAATGTATTTATTTTTCCTCTTTAATGATCACTTGGAAAATTCTTATTTTCTCTCTCCTTAAAATCAATTTCTAGAACTTCTTCAAACTAATATGGGTAAGACAGATAACCAAATGCAAATATGTGCAAGGCCCTTGAACAAGCATTTTGTAAAAGAGATGCAAAAGACCAATAAGCATTTGAAAGGTCCTCAACCTCATCAATAATCAGGAAACTGCAAATTAAAACCATAATGTTGTAACAACTACAAACTAGTCAGAATGGCTAAAATTACAAAGACTAACAATAATAAGTGTTAGTGAAGGTGTAGAGCAACAGGAACTTTCATATAAGCTGGTAGAAGTATAAATTGATAACACCTCTTTAGAAAACTGGCATTGTTGATTCTGGTTGAATATTTACATACCTTATAATCTAGTAATTCCACTTCTAGTTATATACTTAATAGAGGCATATACAAATGCTTACCCAAAGAAATCTGTAAGAATGGTCAGAATAGTATTAACTGCAATTTCCCCCAAATGGTGAGCATGAAAAAAAATAAATTCTGATCTATTCATAAAAAGTAATAAAATACTTCAATGGAAAGAAAAACAAACATAAAAACCTATTGCTAGATACAACGTGTATGAATCTCACAAATGTAATTGTGAGCAAATAGGCCAAACACAAAAGAATGTGTTTATATATGAATCTGCTTATATAAAGTTTAAAGATAGGCAAAGCTAATATATGTTATTAGAGTCCGGATAGTGGTACCTTTGGAGAGAGGGAAACAGGCAATACTTGGCAGAGGGCATAATTAAGTGTTAGAAACGTTCTATTTCTTGATGTGGGTGATGGTTATATGGGTTCAGAATAACTCATTGAGCCATTTACTCAGTATTTGTGCTCTTTTCAGTACACATGCAATTCTTTAATTTAAAAAATGTATTTTTTTAAAATTCCTGTCCCTACTTTCCCATTGCATGATTCCAACATTTTTAAAATGGGTCATTTACTTTTAATGACTCTCATTGCCCCATCTTGAGATCATTTTTTGTTCCTACCACGCTTTATCTCTGAAAACTTCCTCTCTTTTCTCTCACTTAGGCAATCCTAGGAGTGACTCTTCGATGCCCTCTTTTTCTAGAATTTCCTATCACTTTCTTGATTGACACCTTTAATTTTCTCTCTGCCTCTCTTTTCAGCCTTATCTCCACAGACTGCCCAGGAGAGCTGTGTAGGTCTACATTTTAAAGAGGAAATTTTATCAATCTTAGCTGAGAATGGCAGGGTTTGTCTAGCAAGAGCATACCCATTTGTTAAGAACTTTTTGATAATGGGTAAATCTAAGTCTGCTATATACCCATTTTACTCCCATAGTATCTAACACTTTATGGCAACGTTTAGATTGTATTTTCTCATTCCTATCTTCCTTTACTTAACTGAGAGCTCCATGAGAGCTTCAACTTGGTGAGCACTTACCATATTTTTTTTATTAAGTGAAAGAAAGTCTGCAAAACATTGAGGAAATGGTTTAAGCAACCAAAGAAGTCAAGAAAAAGAATTACGTATATCTCTTAGGTAGACAAATTTCTTTCTTTCTTTAAATAGGAAATAAAAGAATAAGTATATCTAAGCCACTTCCCATATTTTCAGGTTCTCTGGGGACAGTAGCAGAGTAGAAACCACCACTTAAGGTCTAAATGTGTGCCCATCCAATAGATGTTCTATACTCTTCGTTCTCACACTGAATTTATGAGGTGGTTACTGCTACCCCAAATTAACATTCAGTAACAGAAACTCATAAAAGTTAAGATCATATTGCAATTAAATGATTTGCCAAGATGTGAAACCCAGACTGGGTGATTCCAAAACCTATAGTCCTTCTATATCTTCCTGCCTCATTTCTATGAAGGTCAATGAGACATGCATGATACTAAGGGGAACAGGGGCTGCTGATTACTTGCATAATATTTTAAAATATGATTTTTTTATAGGCCTACCTTTATTTTGGCGCTTAAGATTTAATATCTAAATTAAGAAGACATTATCGTTATATCTTTTGTAATGCACCACTTTCACAGTTATTCATCAAACCAGTTGGAAGTCGTGGTTGGAAATTTCTAGAGACTGCTCATAACAGTGCTAAATTTCTTTTCATTAGTTCCATTCATTAGCTTCAATAACTGAATATATTAACTAGACCTCACACATATATTAATCCCATGACTTATTAAAGTTCAGAATAAAATTCGGTTGTCACTGTTTTAAATACATGACTTGATTGCCAAATCAAATAGAACTGTTATTTAAGGGTTTTAAATACAAATTGTAACTATTGAATAGTGTTCCTCTGATTTCTTTCTTTAGGAAAAAACTACTAAAAACACTTTTTATAAGCACTGTATACAAAGAGACACAGCTTTGAAATGATAATTTAAGTGTAATTTAGTAGTGTATAGGGAAAAATTCACGTTGTAGGCAGTATAATAATTTATAAAAATTCTTAGCGTAGACCAGATAGAGCCTGTAAAAATGGTGTGGGCGCAACGTCTGACCTCCTCTAGCTTCACAATTGGGTAGGAGAATCAAGATCAACAGCCCAAGGCTGATTCCCATGAGGCAGAGGTTCGACTTGCCTCCTCTCTCTGCCATCTTTACCAACTCTGACACCAAATGTCCCTCTCACAGCACTCTCTACTGGGTTCGATAATTGATTGCAATGGCCACACAGAACTCACAGACCACTCTGACAATCGTGGGTTTTATTAGGGAGGGAGACCTGATGATGCAGTGGTTAAGCATTCGGCTGCTAACCAAAAGGTCAGCAGTTCAAATCCACCAGCCACTCCTTGGAAACCCTATGGGGCAGTTCTCTGTGTCCCATAGGGTCTCTATGAGTCAGAATTGACTCGATGGCAATGGGTTTTTTTGTTTGGTTGGTTTGGTTTAGGGAAGTTTGTTACAATTCAGGCTCAGGAACATTCAAGATACAGTTCTTCCATCACGATAGCCTCTCCCCAGCCATGCTCACAGGCGTGCCTCTCCCTGGCCCTCAGTCTCTGCCCAAAGGCACTCAGCTTTCTCTCTCCATGGGCTGGGAAGCACACCACGCCGTTTCCTGCTGCTGGGTCTCTGCTGCCAGATCTCTCTTTCCTTGGTGGTGATGGGCTCTTCTCATTCCCACCTCTGGGGTGGCTTATTTCAAGCCCAGTAGGATGGCAAAACTGACCAGTTCCCTTTGGTGAACCACAGTTATCCTATCACACAGTCCTGCCCAAAGTGATCCATGGCACTGCAGAGCCAAGGAAAAAAGTGGTTTCCTTAAAATAACAAGCGTCTAACACTGTCTACTGATAAAATTTAATTAGGAATCTGTCCTCCATTAGGTACATAGGATTAAGTGAGAACTGAATGCTATTTAGAATGAGTTATGCCATGACAAAATACCAGAGTTGAGTCTCTTGCAGTTCAAGCATGTAGCTAATAGCCCCATTTTCTGCCTGCCTTCTGCTGACTGAGCAGCTGAGTACCAATGACATCACCTGTAAGAAGCTTACCTGTCCTGCTGACTAGAGCAAAACACTGGAGAGCAGCTGCAAGTAAGGAGGTGAGACCACAGAAGTGTCAAAAAGCAATTTAAATAGAAATGCCTAAGCAAAGAATACATTTTTTTTTTTGCATGTGTATGTGATGGCTTACTCTTTTTTTTTTTTTTTTTAACTCTTAAAATAATTTTGTTGTTGTTAGTTCCCGTTGAGTCAATTCTGAATCATGGTGAACCCATATGTGCAGAGTAGAACTGCTCAGTTAAGGTTTTCAAGGCTATGAACTTTCAGAAGCGGATCACCAGGTCTGTCTCTCAAGGCACCTTTGGGTGGGTTCCAGCCTCCAGCCTCTCAGGTAGTACATCACCCAGGGACTCCAAAATAATTTTAGGCATGTAAAAACAAAGAAAGTTATGACAGTAGAACTGACATTAGAGCACTCTTCGGTATGAGCTTAGGCAAGGTAGAAAGGAGAGAGTGATGTGCATACCTTTGCTTGTCCAGCTTTTGTGATGGCAGGTATATTAAAGAGCTGGCCAGTATAAAAATGCACCCCACTGAAAAGGATCACTGCAATCGAGTCGCCTTCCTTCTCAATTACTTCAAGGATATCCTCCATTCTCAGGGTTTCTTCCCCCTAAATAGAGTTAGGCACAAGTTATATCTACAATAATGTATTTGTCACTTCATATTTCCAATCTAGATTTCACCATGAAGTCTTTACCATCAAAAGAAAAAACAAAGATTTTCTTTATTATTATTATTATTTCAGATCAATGATCTTTAAAAATTTGGCAAATGAGAAGCACTTGAGAATAATTTTTTGTTTATTATTAAGAAATGAGAATAAAATCGTAAAAATGAGATTTCAAAGTATAAGTCATCATAAAAGCCTACTTGGTTGATTTGGTCTCCATGTTTTTAGTTGATCTTTGTTACCTGTATACCTATAAACTGTTTCCTCCTTATTGCAATCTAATAAAACTCCAGAAAGTGCAAGACGTTCAAGAAACATTTTTACAAGAAAAATTTATGTTAGAAATTAGTGTTTTACTTATAAGTTCAATATCCTTTTATTTTTCCAAAAAAAAAAAAAAAAGTGATCATATGTCGTTCATCTCTGTATTGCCAAACAATTGAAGGAGTAAAATCTACCCCAAACCAATTGACAGGCCAAGGTTCAAACATGAAGAAAAATGTCAACAAAACTCTGTATGGTCAAGGTTTTATTCTTCCACATCTCCCCATGTGGGACAAACAATTGATCCGTTAGTGAAACTGTGAATGAATTTAGATTTGATAATGTAAACATCTTGAAATGAAAGGAATCAGCTGAATAGAAAGTATTTGCTTTTATCCTAGCAAATCTGATTTATTTTTGAAGTCTCCATGGATTTTCTTCAATGCTAATACTGACATGATTCTGAGGACAAGCATTACTAATTGCATTAATATTTGAGGGAAGTATCATTAAGGTAATTATGAGTTTTCCTTCAGTCATTTATAATTTTTTTAAGTCCTGCTGCTTGTCAGTTACTCTGCTCCATGTTAAGCATATAAATAAACTAATATAATACACATTTTAGTTTCTATTAGAAGCCTAGCACTTGTTTGCAAAATGGGCTGTAGGCTCTCCCTCCCTTGGGCATCTATCAAAATAGGATTGCTAAAACTACAGAACAATATCACTTACAAATGTAGATGTAAAAATCCTCAACAAAATAATAGCAACTAGAGCCCAACAGCATATTAAAAGAGTCATACACCATGTCCAAGTGGGATTTATTCCAGGAATGCAAGGATGGTTCAACATTAGAAAACCAATCAACATAATCTACCACATCAACAGAACAAAGGAAAAGAACCACATGATCATCTCTATGGATGCAGAAAAAACATTTGATAAAATTCAACACCCTTTCTTGATGAAAACCCTAAAGAAGAAAAATTCCTCAATATGATTCAGGGCATATATGAAAAGCCAACAGCCAGTATTATACTTAATAGAGAAAGACTAAGAGCTTTCCCCTTTAAATCAGGAACAAGACAATGGTGCCTGCTCTCACCACTTCTATTCAGTACTGTATTAGAAGTCCTAGCCAGAACAATAAGACAAAGAGATACAAAAGGTATCCAGATTGGAAAAGAAGAAATTATCTCTATTCATGGATGATATGATCCTACATATAGAAAACATAGTTCACAAGAAAACTTCTCGAGCTAATAGAGGAATTTAACAAAGTTGCAGGGTACAAGGTCAACAAACAGAAATCAGCTGGATTTCTCTACACTAGCAACGAGAAATCTGAAAGGGAAATTAGGGAAACAATTCCATTTACAGTAGCATCTAAGAGAATAAAATACCTAGGAATAAACCTAACTAGGGACAGGAAGGGCTTACACAATGAAAACTATAAAACAAGGTTGAAAGCGATTAAAGAAGACTTAAACAAATGAAAAGATGTTCCATGTTCATGGATTGGAAGACTTAATATTATTAACATGTAAATAGTACCTAAAGTGATCTATAGATTCAATGCAATCCTGATCAAAATTCCAACAGCCTTCTTTACAGAAATAGGAAAACAAATCCTCAACTTTATATGGAATGGCAAGGGGCCTCAAATAGCTAAAACAATGTTGAAAGAGAAGAAAAAAGTAGAAGGACTCACACTTTCTGATTTTAAAACCTGCTATACTGCTATAGTAATCAAAATGGCCTGTTACTTGTATAACAATAGACACATATACCAATAGAATAGAATTGGGAGTCCAGAAATAAACTCACACATCTATGGACAACTGATTTTTGACAAGAGAGTATTAAGTCTATTCGATGAGGAAAGAAGAATTTCTTCAATAAATGATGCTGGAAAAATGAAACAGGATTCATGACTCACACCATACACAAAAACAAATTCAAAGTGGATTAAGGACCTAAAGGTGCAAAGTAACACCATAAAATTCTTAGAAGAACAAGCAGGGGCAATGCTGCCAGGCCTGGCTGTCAACAATAAATTATCTAATATATTAAAAAGAAAGCACAAACAGCAAAAGACAACATAAATAAATGGGATCTCATAAATATTAAGAACTTTTGTTCATCAAAAGGCTGCACCAAAAAAATTAAAAAACAATCTACCAACTGAGAGAATATCTTCCGAAAACATATATCTGACAAGAATCTAATAACCAAAATGCATATGAAACTTCAACAACTTAACAAAAAAAGACAAATAACCCAATCATAAAACGGGTAAAGGACTTGAATAAACATTTCACCAAAGAGAACATTCAAATGGCCACCAAACTCTTGGAAAAATGTTCCGCATCATTAGCCATCAGTGAGTCGCAAATCAAAACCACACTGAGATACCATTTTACTGCCACTAGGATGGCTGAGATTAAAAGAAAAAAAAAAAAAAAACCCAGAAAATAACAAATGTTAGCAAGGATGTGGGGATATTGGAAACTTATCCATTGCTGGTGGAAATGCAAAATGGTAGAATCATTGTGGGAAACAGCGTGGCAGTTCCTCATAAAACTAAAAATAGACCTACCATACAACTCAGTAATTCCACTCCTAGATATATACCTAAAAGACTTGAAAGCAGAGACTCAAAAAGAGATGTGTACACCAATGTTCATTGCAGCATTATTCACAATAGCCAAATAGCCAATAGCATTTAGGTGGAAACAACCTAAATGCCCATAACAGATGAATGGATAAACAAAATGTGGTACGTACATACAATGGAATATGACTCAGCCAGTAGGACAAATAAAGTCTTGATACATACTATAGTATGGATGGAGCTTGAAGACATTATGATGAGTGAAATAAGACAATCACAAAAGGACAAATATTGTATGTCCTCACTCATGTAAGGAAACTCTGCTGGCATAGCGGTTAAGAGTTCAGCTGCTAACAAAAAGGTCGGCAGTTTGAATCTATCAGGTGCTCCTTGGAAACCCTATGGGGCAGTTCTACTCTGTCCTATAGGGTCGCTATGAGTTGGAGTCGACTCGACAGCAATGGGTTTGGTTTTTGGTTTCGGTCACTTATATAAAAAGACAAAAAAGGGCAAATGTATAGAGAACAAGTTTATTAGTGGTTACAAGGGGCAGGAGCGAGGAGGAGAAAGGGGGTGAACAGTGGTGGAAAAATTACACTGATTAAGGGTAGGGTTGCACAGTCAGTTATTGTAATTGCTGTCAATAAGTTGTACACCTGTAAAAAGTTGAATTGTAAGAAGTTCTGTGATAGATATATTTACAACAAAGACAAAAAAAAAAAAGTAGCTGCTGAGGCTACTTACGTACAACCATATACCTCATGGAATTTGGTTTGGTGGTTTAGGGTCATGGTTTCATGGGGTATCCGAGTTATTTGGCCTAATAATGTGTTTAGTGCTTCCATTCTACCTCCTACTTCATCGTGTAGTGCCTGAGTCTTAAAAGCTTGCAAGCTACCAACCGAAGTACAACATTTGGTCTCTACTCACCTGGAGCAACAACAGCAACTTGAAAGATTAGAGAGGAACCTTAGGGGAGGTGAGTTTATGTTCATGGAAAGAAGGTGAGAATGGTTGCACTCGAAGAATGTAATCAGTATCACTAAATGGTACATGTAGAAACTGTTGAATTGGTGTATGTTTTGCTGTGTATATTCTCAACAGCAACAACAAAGTAAATAACATTTAGAAGGGAAAAAAAAGTTAAATTTGAGAATTGGAGAATTTAGCTTTTTAAATAAATATTTAAAAATCTGGAATAGTATCAGTATTTCAAAATACAATGCTAAAACATAGGCATTTTTATGAAAAAGAAATAGCCAAGGGACATTAAGCACGAAGGCAGCATTTTTCAATAAAAGCCCTTCCAAAAAAAAAAAAAAAAAGCAGTTTGTTAGGTTTTATCTTCACACTCATATGCAATTACTTAGACTGACACAGATATCAAGTAATTCATGCCTTAAAGGCTTTCTCTCTATATATGTCTAATACTTTTGCCATCACATTCATCTTTGGAAAGGTTAATCTTTAATTTGAATCACCTAAAAGCAAAGAGCTAAAGTTATCAAAGTCTAGTGAAAGATGAAATTAAAGAGATTTGCTCCTCCCTGACAACGTAAAATGTACACTTGAAAGTGTAAAAAAAAATAAATTCAGCAGTCTGAACTCCATGTGCATGACATCATGTCTCCTCATGTTATCTCTCTGAAATGTCATTTTAGGAAGGTGTTTATTATGCCAAAATGGTTGCCTACAGTTACTTGTTGTTGTTATTGTTAGGTGCTGTCAAGTCGGTTCTGACGCATGGTGACCCTATGTACAGCAGAATGAAACACTGCCCAGTCCTACGCCATCCTCACAATCCTTATTATGCTTGAGTCCTTGTTGCAGCCTCTGTGTCAATCTATCTCCTTGAAGGTCTTCCTCTTTTTTGCTGACCCTCTACTTTACCAAGCATGATATCCTTCTCCAGGGACTGATCTCTCCTGACAACATGTCCAAAGTACGTGAGACAGAGTCTCGCCATCCTTGCTTCTAAGAAGCATTCTGGCTGTACTTCTCCCAAGACGGATTTCTTCGTTCTTTTGGAAGTCCATGGTATATTCAATACTCTTTGCCAACACCACAATTCAAAGGCGTCAATTCTTCAGTCCTCCTTATTCTTCATTCAGCTTTCGCATGCATATGAGGTGGTTGAAAACACCATTGCTTGCGTCAGGTGCACCTTAGTCTTCAAGGTGACATCTTTGTTTTTTAACACTTTAAAGAAGTATTTTGCAGCAGATTTGCCCAATGCAATGCGTCTTTTGATTTCTTGACTGCTGCTTCCCTGTGTGTTGATTGTGGATTCAAGTAAAATGAAATCCTCGACCACTTCAATCTTTTCTCTGTTTATCATGATGTTGCTTATTGGTCCAGTTGGGATTTTTGTTTTCTTTTTGTTGAGGTGTAATCCATACTGAAGACTGTGGTTTTTGATCTTCATCTGTAAGTGCTTCAAGTTTTCTTTGCTTTCAGCAAGCAAGGTTGTGTCATTTGCATAACGCAGGTTGTTAAGAGTCTTCCTCCAATCATGATGCTCCCTTTTTCTTCGTATAGTCTAGCTTCTAGGATGATTTGCTCAGTATACAGATTGAATAGGTATAGTGAAAGGATACAACCCTGACGCACACCTTTCCTGACTTCAAACCACGCATTATCCCCTTGTTTTGTTTGAACGACTGCCTCTTGATCTATGTACAGGTTCCTCATGAACACAATTAAGTATTCTGGAATTCCCATTCTTCACAGTGTTATCCATAATTTGTTATGATCCACACAGTCCGATAAGTTTGCATAGTCAATAAAACACAAGTAAACATCTTTCTGGTATTCTCTGCTTTTAGCCAGGATCCATCAGCTATGATACCCCTGGTTCCACATCATCTTCTGAATCCAGCTTGAATTTCTGGCCTTTCCTTGTCAAAACATTGCTGCAGCTGCTTTTGAGTGATCTTCAGCGTAATTTTACTTGCTTATGATATTGTTGGATGATTTCTGGATTCAGTTGGATCACCTTTCTTTGGAATGGGCACAAATATGGATCTCTTCTAGTCAGATGGCCAGGTAGCTAGCTGTCTTCCAAATGTCTTGGCATAGATGAGTGAGCACTTCCAGTGCTGCATCCGTTTGTTGAAACATCTCAATTGGTATTCCGTCTATTCCTGGAGCCTTGTTTTTCGCCAATGCCTTCAGTGCAGCTTGGCCTTCTTCCTTCAGTACCATCGGTTCCTGATCATATAGTACCTCCTGAAATGGTTGAACGTCAACCAATTCTTTTTGGTATAGTGACTCTGTGTATTCCTTCCATCTTTTTTGATGCTTCATGTGTCATTTAATATTTTCCCCATAGAATATTGCAACTCAATATTGCAACTTGAGGCTTGAAGTTTTCTTCAGTTCTTTCGGCCTGAGAAATGCCAAGCATGTTCTTCTTTTTGATTTTTTCTATCTCTAGATGTTTGCACATGTCATTATAATAGTTTACTTTGTCTTTTTGAGGTGCCCTTTGAAATCTTCTGTTCAGTTCTTTTACTTCATCATTTCTTCCCTTCGCTTTAGCTATTCGACGTTCAAGGGCAAGTTTCAGAGTCTCTTCTGACATCCATTTTGATCTTTTCTTTCTTTCCTGTCTTTTTAAAGCCCTCTTGCTTTCTTCATGTATGATGTCCCGATGTCATTCCACAATTCGTCTCGTCTTTGGTCATTAGTGTTCAATGTGTCCTATGTATTCTTGAGATGGTCTCTAAATTCAGGTGGGATATACTCAAAGTTGTACTTTGGCTCTCGTGCACTTGTTCTAATTAGTTTCAACAGTTACTTGTATTTAATATTAAATTAATTAAAGCTGTATGTTTTTAAACTTCAAAAACAACAGAATTTGTATTGAAATCTCTGAATTATTAAGTTAAGCAGAGGGTACACTCAAAGTAAAGGGTTATGGGATATATATACATGTGCATGCATGTGTGTATGCTTATGTATATTTTCATATATACAGAATAAGTAAAATTGATAGCATGACAATCCAAAGCTCTTTATTCATAGAAGAACCTAATAGCGTTCATCTATCACAATTTTAAACAAAAAGTAAGGAAATATTATATGTGCTAATACTTCAAATCTCTAAAGCATCAGTATTAAACAAATAAGAAATATACTTTTCAACTGTAGGATTTGATGCTCTTGCCTGTTGACTTGCTCTAAAGTGGTAATGTTTGGATGAACCCCCAAAATCATTGCCCTGAGATAATCTTTAAACCTTAAACCAAAATATTCCTTGAAGTCTTCTTAAAACCAAACAATAGATTAGCTTAACCAGTAAAAAACGTCTGCCTTGAGCATTATGCTCTTTTAAGAACTATCTTTATGGGATCAAATTGACAACAGGAATTTGAAAGATTAGATAGGAACCTGGG
>NW_004443969.1:18325276-18336561 GCF_000243295.1 Trichechus manatus latirostris | reverse complement strand
GGGGGGGGGGGGAGCAGTGAGTTTATGTTAATAGGAGAGGCATAACTCAGAGAAGTAGGGTGAAAATGGTTGCACAACTTAAAGAATGTAATCAATGTCACGAAATTGTACATGTAGAAACGTTGAACTGCTGTATGTTTTGCTGTATATATTTTCAACAACAACAACAATAAAATTAAAAATAAATAAACAGAGTGGTGATGCTAAAAAGTCATCCCAAGATTAGGGTTAACTCATGAAGCTCTACTACACTGCTAACAATAACATGTATGATATATTAGTGGTTATATTCATTTATGGGGCCCTGGTGGCACAGTGGTTAAGCATTTGGCTGCTAATCAAAAGGTCAGTAGTTCGAATCTACCAGCTGCTCCTTAGAAAACCTATAGGGCAGTTCTACTCTGCTCTATTGGGTTGCTATGAGTTGGAATCAATTCGACAGCAATGGGTTTGGTTTTTTTTTTTTTAATATTCATTTATATGAGAAGTTAGTAATTTATATATGGCATATGATACAGATATCTTCTTACAAGTGAGACCTTTTTATTCCATTAATTTATTGCATGTTGGCAAAGAGAATAGAATAGGTGTTTAATTTCTTCAAAGTAATTCTGGGTTGAAAGAAATAATTGTTCAAACATTGGTTTAACAGCCTGGGAGCATTGTATCTAAAACCTAAAATTTATTCTGTCTGATTCTCTTGGTGCCAAATTACAGAAGCTGCAGGGTTTATATGTCAAAGTCTGTACAACTTGGCCTTATATCTCTATTAATGGGAAGTGCACAGTATTTTAGATCTTGAACATATGGTCAAGCCTGATTAGACAAATCCTTAGTTACCTGTTTTAACATAAAGGAGTCTCTCAGAGAAAAAATAACTTTCTCAAAGTCACATGTCCAGTAATTGCTGGGTCTGGGATGGGACTAGGGTAAATCAGCCAGGCTGCAAAACTCAAGTTCCTTCCACTACACCTTACCCTTTCTACACCCCAGTCTAAACGCTAAGGAAAGCATTTGACACTTAACAAGAAACATAAAGATAGTCAACATTCATAGCAACTGGAATGTTCAACACAAGTCACTGGTCTTCAGCATGATTTTGTTGCTACATACAGGCAAGAGTATTCAAACTTGAAAATGCTATAGCAAATTGTCCATCTCCCATTTCAATGAATAATATGGCAGATTCCAGTGATATTAATAGAAAAATAGTTTGCTTGCCATATGGCTATCCCTTGGAAACTGAATATAAAAACACTTCTGAGCTAATTTTCAGTTTAAGCAAATTCCATAATATTAACAGAAGTATAGGTTTTTTTATATTTTCTTGAAAGTTCCATTAAAGTAATGAAAGGAATAAACTTTTGAGGAAAACTGAAGAAAAAATCAATACTAAATAAAAGAATGATGAATATTTATTTCTTTTTCTCATATACCTCTCTTGGCTTTATAATCCGCATACTTTTCTCAACGTTAAGTCCATGAAGTTGAAGCTGTGACTCAACAGCATACTGGAAAAGAAGGATGATGTATTTAATCAAAACCAATGCACAGAAGCACATTCAAGTAACAACTCTGAAAAATAAATAATAACGTAACAAAAAAGTATATCATTATATTAAGTCCAAGGTCAAAATAACTAAACAGAACACTTCAGAAAAGAACCGCTTAATATAATTTACATGGAAATCTGAACACTCTTGGAAACATTGACTAGAGATAGATGAAAACTTACAGGTCATCTAAACTTTAAGAATTTAAAGAGATTTTTAGAGTAAGTTATTAAATCATCTTATCTAAGTCAAAACTAAAGTTTATAAAATAACAAAGTGAGTAGTATGGGCTTGTTATGCTTGAACACAGGACCTAGGAAGAGTAGGTTATTAAAAGGAAAAGTCATTAATAATAGTTGATTTCAGGGGAGACTAAGCTTCTTTTAAGGGGATGGAAAAGTGTGGAAGCAGATAGTGGTGATGGTTGTACAACATGGTGAACATAGTTAACGCCACTGAATTGTACATGTAAAAACGTCGAAATTGTAACTATTTACACAATAAAAAAGTTTATTTCATTGACAGTACATGGAGGACAATCAGATATAAAGATCTTGAATGTTTTCAAGATATTAGTGTTTATCTCCTTTTTAGTAATGGTAATTGATTTGAGCATAATTAAGTGCTCCAAAATTACACAAAATGTGAGCTACGATAGTTCATAATGGCAATATGAAACTCAGAAATCAAGTTTCTTTAACACTAAAACTGAAATGTGCAACATATTTTCATCTGCCTGAAAAATCAATTTTTTTATCAACTGAACTGCTGATGAAATAAAAACTTTTTTAGTGCATCACAAGAAATATGTTTAATCTTTAGTAAATAACTTTTTAGATACTAAAGCACCAATTATTATTGTAGCATACTACGAAAACCAAGGGACAAATAAAATTTTATATTCCTATTGTAAGTAGCTAAAGGGTTAAGCACCAGGATTTGTATTGATTTGATTTTTAAAGTAAAACAGCAACAAGAATTAATAAAACATTTATAACTGCACTTGATTTAGATCAGCAGTTTGCTCAATGTCTTTAAAAAGACTAATAAGTTATTGTTCCTATTCAGTCTTTTCCTCCCTCAGCACATGCTTTACTTGCACAAAAGAAATAAAGCTACAATCTATTAAAAAATGCCTAAATCAAAAGCATTTAACATCTCTTTATTGTAAGGTTACTTTGAAAAGACTATTGAACAAACATTTAAGTCAGTCAAATGATATGCTCCTCTAGGAAGGGTAGAAGAATATAAATATAATTTGAAGATATCCTTACATGATCTGAAGGGAAGGCTTTGGCTTCTAGAAGAATTTTATACCGTTTTGGTGTAGGCTTGAAAAATGATAACTGCAATGAAATGGATTTATTGAAAAAGCATTAATTCACACTTTATTCATTTGTTCATTTTATATCACACTGTCATTTTATAATCTCCAGCATTTTACAGTCATCAATTAAACATCTATGATGTCTGTCAAGGGTACCTTTACCAATTAGCCTTGATTCCAATGAATTATAAAGCGGAGGAAGATACTGGCTCATTATATTTATCAGTAAAAAGCAAGCCCAAGGGAGAATGTGAATCAGATGAAAATAAATTCTCAAACTTTACTTAAAATTTTAATTGCAAAATTATCTTCCCCAAGTATTTAATGGTAATTTCTCTAACATGAGACTGAAATATCATGTTCTATGGATATCATATTTATACTGATTTATCTTTCATTGCTACTCTGGTTTCCATTACAGAATGTTACCACTTTTTTATTATTTTGTGGGATTTTATTTTAGGTTCAACTAAAAATACCTCAGCCTTTATGTGAGACAATGGCCATTTCTAGAGCCACCAGGGACAAGTAGCTTATTTGTTCAGTTGGGCCCTTTCATTTCTCCAGGTGGTTCCCGGACAATGGGAATAACAATGTTAACAATAACAGTGATAACTACTGTTAATTAGGTGTTGATGATGTGCCAGGGTGCTAAAACAATTTTCACACTTAATCCTTGGGCGGATCTATGGGTAGGTATTAGTGTCTTCATTCTTACAGAGAACAAAAGACTTAGAGATGAAAAAAACCTTGTCCAAAGTCAAACAGGCATTCAGTAACTTAGTTGGAAGTCAACCGCAGGAGTATCTGGATTTAACAACTGTGCTGCTTACCACCAAACTTAAAACTTCACAGCCACGTTCCTTCAGGCATTTCTCAATAACCATTTCTTTATTTTATTTAAATAAAACATGAATATCTTCAGCGTATTCATGTAGACATGTTTCCAAAACATACTTAGAAAATGAATCTAAATTTTTTAAGCATCAAGCAATTACTATAGATACCATATCCCAAATCAAGACTATATTTGATGTTTTAAGGCGTAAATATTTATTATCTAGGATGAAATACTTTAAACATAGCAACTTGCTTAAGGTACTAGATCCTTTTTCCACATTAGTTTTATTTTCCAGTTCCCTTTTAACCCACCTCCAAAATATTAATCCACAAAAACACACTGATCCATGATCCTGCTCTGCTAAAGTCCAGTATTTTGGAAAGGTATCTTTCTAAAAAGTTTAATGCTTTGATAGTATTTGTACATCGTTGTTTTGTGTATACTACTATGCAGTTTTCCTTTTTACTCACTGTAATTCTTATTCCTTATGTTCTGAGATAAGAACTGTTTATTATTCTAAAGCTCTTTGCAAGAGTCAACTCTCCTACGATTATAAAGAAGCCATTATATCATGGTCCAGCACTTTCTGGTAAGAACGAAAATAACCTCACAACTTATTTAAAAATAAGTAAACCACCAGATGCTCATGAATTAAAGATAGAAAAACGTCAGATTCTGTAAATGAGTGTATACTAAACATTGGTGGGGAAGGGAACTTACCAGTAGAAGATGTAAATTAACAGTCAAACCATTCATTAGAGCTATTTCTTTCTCATTGGCTCCTGTAAGGTAAACATATCATAATTTAGCTGTTTCTATTAGTTCGAAAGCAGCTCTACTAAAGATATTCGGAAAAGCAAGATAGGGAGACCTCAGTCTATCATTCTTAATGTTTTTAGAGATAAGGCCATGTCTGATGTGTCAGCACAAAGAAATGGAAGTTTTCCCACTTGACTTGTTTCATCAAATAGTATCTGGACTCACATGAACATAGCTAGCTAAAAATTGTATTTCCTTTTTGATATAGTAAACAACAAGAACAACAGCAAGAAAAATGAAGCATTTGCTTTTTCCTGTAAACTAAAAATGATGTATCCTATTATCAGCTAGTTTACCAAATTCCCAAGCGGTACATTTTTTGTGGTAAGCATATCTCCAAAACAGATCTAAAAAGATATTAAGCCCAATCACATTTTTAAAGCCAGTTGTTTGTAATGTCAAACTAAAATGCAGCTTTAATAAAAGAAGGCTACTTTGCCAAATATAATTCACTATTATTACAGTGAGATATATAATAGCTTAAAAGACAAAAGAGCTAGGAAGCACAATACAAAGATCTAAATAGCTCTAGGGTTTATTCTTACACACTGAGATATAATTCATATCGATGTATATTGTCTGATAGAGCGCACATGCAAAATTAAGATATCCGCTACATAATCATAATCAGATGTAATTCCTGTTAACCAGGTTTTTGGCACTAGAAACAGACTCAGAGACAGAGAATACATTGGATACTTAAGAACGCAGAGCATGACAGCCATGAAAATAATCCCTTCCCTGTTCTGAGATCTTCTGACGTCTTTTAAAGCAATTAGAACAGTGTAATGGGAATAATGCCTGCTTACCATCACTGAGGAAAAAAAAAAAGGAGGGGGTTTATGTGCCTTAATGCTTTAAGGCTATGCTAGGTGTTAAAAAAAAAAGTTATCATACAAGTCCTACATTTTGTATCCAAAGAGATACTTCTGAGAGAGCCACATTTTATAAGATTAAACCGGAAAAAGAAGAATAAATCTAATTAATAAGTAGTTCCATGATAAGTTTACTTGAGCGGAGGCCATTTGAAATGAGTAATTTAGGAATTTGTATCTCATTAGAACCATTTAAGGAAGGAACTATATCTTTATCTAAACAAACAAACAAAAACCCATTGCAGTCAAGTCGATTCCGACTCACAGCGAACCTATAGGACAGAGTAGAACTGCCCCATAGGGTTTCCAAGGAGTGGCTGGTGGATTTGAACTGCCAGCCTTTTGTTTAGCAGCCAACCGCTTAACCACTGCACCACCAGTTTCTTGTATTTGGCACATGGGTTTCTCCATTTTATGTGCAAGGTTGGGAAACAAATGGTGGGTATTAAAGATATATCCCTGGTTGTTGTAAGGTGAACAGTTCCTGAAGTCAAAGGACAAGAACAATCTTATTCCACATTTCTGGCACTAAAAACAAACAAACAAAACAAAACAAAACAAAACTACACATACTAGAGAGATATGAATGAAATAAGCTTGTGTTGCATACAGCAGCGTATTTCTTCTCCTACTATATGAAAATCTTTCTGAAATATAGGTGCCCTGGTGATGTTAGTGGAGCCCTGGTGGCACAGTAGTTAAGCACTCAGTTGATAGACGAAAGCTCATCTGTTTGAACCCACCAGCCGCTCTGCGAGAGAAAGATGTGGCAGTCTACTTCCATAAATGTTTATGGCCTTGGAAACCCTATGGGGCAGTTATACTCTGTCCTATAGGGTCACTATGAGTCAGAATCCACTCAGTGGCAATGGGTTTGGTCCTGAAATACAGTAAGCAAAAAAAAAAGTCACTAGTTTTATTAAATTTATTTCTCTACGTTATGGTGTTGGGTTTTACTGTTATTTCTAAAACAAAACTTTATATATCTAACTTGATATTTTCCTTGATTCCCTGTTAGCTATTTACATGCATCTTTTCTGAACTGAAAACCATTTATTTCTAAGGAAATTTTTGGCAGAAAGTGTGGAAGACGGAAAAGAAAGAAAATTAATGTAAAAAGAGAGAATTATCAGAAAAAAAAAAAAGAAAGAAACTGAGAGAATACACTAAGGAGAATAAAATAGAAGGAGAAAACATGAGTTCATTATCCCAGAGGAAAACACAGAAATGGGAGAGTCAGGGAGGAAGAAGACTTTCTCTTAATACAAGCTCAGACATTCCATTTTTGCTTAAACATTACATTCTAATTAAAAGAATTATACGCTCCTGGGAAATTTTAGTTCTTCAAATAATGCGAAGTGTTCATTTGGATCATCTAAAATTATTCTTACATGGGAGAGTAACAAACTTATGTACACAGCAGAGACCCTACTCACACTCCCATCCACCTCCAGATATGCTGGCTGAATTTTAATCTGAACATACACTTGGCAATGTTCTTTCCCCACCTCACTTTCAGTGGTATACTCACACTTGGATTAATTCTTAGTAAATAATTCCTAACTGACTTGAATAATTTGTTTGCCCCCCGTACATACACATACATAAATAATCACACCTTAGACTAGTGTAAATTAAATTCAACAAAACACGTTACAAAATGTCATCTTTGTCTGCTGTGATGGTTAATTTTACGTGTCACCTTGGCTAGGCTATGGTGTTCAGTTGTTTGGCAAACACTAGTTGCTCTTATAGGCTCGCTAAACATGATTAAAGTGCTTGATGTAAGTAAAGCAGACTGCTTTTCATAAGGTGACTGGGCCTCTGTCAGTCAGTTGAAGGCCTTAAGAGCAAAAAGGGAGTTTTCCTAGAGTGCGTTCTACCTCCAAACTATAAATAGATATTTTGGCAGAACTCTCTCTTCACTCTTCCTGTTGCCTGACCTGTGAATTTTGGGATGCCAGCCTGCAGAAATTTCAAGTTTGTCCCTTGACCTACGGACTTTGGACTTGCCAATACCCCACAATCATATGAGCCCATAGGAGTCTTCAGTCTGTTGTCTGATCGATGGATTTTGGACTTGCCGGCTGTCATGGATTGAATTGTGTCCCCCCAAAATATATGTTGACTTGGCTAAGCCATGATTCCCAGTATTATGTGATTGTTCGCCATTTTATGATTTGATGTGATTTTCTTATATGTTGTAAATCCTACCTTTATGATGTTAATGAGGCAGGATTAGCAGCAGTTATGTTAATGAAGCAGGACTCAAACTACAAGATTAGGTTGTGTCTTGGGTCAATCTCTTTGGAGGTATAAAACAAGTGAGCAGAGAGACAGGGGGACCTCATACCACAAAGAAACAAGAGCCAGGAGAATAGCGCGTCCTTTGGACCCAGGGTCCCTGCTCTGAGAAGCTCCTCGACTGGGGAACATTGATGACAAGGACCTTTCCCCAGAGCCCACAGAAAGATAAAGGCTTCCCCTGGAGCTGGCACCCTGAATTCAGACTTCTAGCCTCCTAAACTGTGAGAGAATAAATTTCTCTTTGTTAAAGCCATTCACCTGTGGTATTTCTCTTATAGCAGCTCTAGATAACTAAGACACAAGCCCCCTAAAATCACGTGGGTCAATTCCTTAAAGTAAATCAATCTCTCTCTGTCTCTGTCTCCCTGTCTGTCTTTCTCTCTCATTATGTTTTTCTAGAGAACCTTAAGACAATCGCTGTTGAACTTTGTCTGAGGAGTGCGTCAGTCTCCAGACACCGCTATATCTCGGGTTCGTGCTAATACTAAAGTTTCAAAACATTAACAGAGATGTTTATTCCAATTATAACCTAAGGGCACTCAAGAATCTAGGGTTCTTAACACATCAAAGTGCCACACATCAGACTGATTTTTAGTGTATTTCAAAGGAAATTTTCCTTAACTGATCCATCTCCTTTGGTTAAAATTATGTTTCTAAAACCAACTTTGTTCTTTTAAGATATTTCAATATCATCTGGTTTCCATAAGAAAGAAATAAAATAATAAACCTTTTTTTCAAAAGCAAACTGGAATTCTTTCAAGTTGCTTTGCTTTTTTCCTTTTTCTTAAGAGCTGTCTTTGAGTTAATGTTGAATCGTTAAGAAATTCAAGTATTTGGGGAAAACTTTTTTTTTAAAGTTTCTGGAAAGCTTATCAGGATTTGAAAGGATCTTTACTTTAAAAGATCGTCTAGAACTCACTGAAATAAATATCAGATTTGAATCAATTCATCTGAGATGGACTTGAGCCAAGATTCTCATTCAATAAGTGCGTTCTTGTTATTATTTTGTTTACTTTATTTATCTATTGATCATCACAATTGGCTTTACCAGAGGTGAAGCTTAATCAAATGGAAGCACTGCCCTCTTGTCTCAATGTCTGGCAAGTAAGCATTTATTGAGCCGTTACTACATTTCAAGATTGTTTTAAGTAAGTGACTTGCATTATTTCACATAGTCTCTCAGCAACACAATGAGATATGTGTTCTGATGTTTTTCATTTTATCAATGCAGAAACTGAGGCTCAAAGAGATGAACTAACTTGCCTAAAATCTCACAGATTGGAAATAGAGGACAAAATCATAGCCTGTCTTAGAAAAAAGAAAAAACTTTGTTGAAGATTACTCTTGGAATGTTGTTTGCAGTATCTACTCCCTGTAAGTTAAATACAGGAGACTCAGGTTACCAACTTCCCTTTGCATCTTTCTAATCTTAATATAATTTCAAATCTTTTGCAGAATGAGGATGACAGGGCTCCAAGCTGCTTAGCGTTTGATAGGAGGGTTAATGACAGGCCTCCTAACTCACCTTCCATGTTCTGCATATTTAATTAAGCAGATGCAAATGTTATTGTGGTTTTGGTTGTCATGTTTGTAGTCAGGCTAGATCCAAAAACGTTACCCTTAATTTTTAGTAGCAAATTTCTGCAGCCTTTAAAGGCAGCTAGGGCATGGCTGAGGGCTGGTAAACGGAGAGAGCTTCTGGGGATTATTGCTTCTCTAAGGGTCAACCACAAGTTTCAAAAAGCAAATTTACATTCACATTACAACATTTTTATAAACTCAAATGCATGTATTTAGCCCTTTGTGATTTTTATGTACCCAGGGAGAAGTAGGCTTAATAATGATACTAATAATATTCTTCAGTAATTCTATTTCTAGCATCTTGGCAATATGACATTAATTATAAGGGAAAGTTATTCCATGTTTTGCAGGATTGTTGACTCTATATAAAATGCTTTATTAATAGTTTTTCTTCTCAACTGAAATTGAAATTATTTTCTCTATCAACAGGTAAATATGTCTCTTTTTTTTCTCTATTCATTCTATCAATTTGTAAACATAATAATTATTATCCTCCTGTTACTTCTTCTTGAAAAATTTTATGGTGGAATAAAGACTGTAATTTTAAGAACCTAGAAGATTCAATCATAGCTCAAAATATACAGCTTGTCTGTTTGCTCATGACGTATTTAGATAACCTAGCAAGTAGCAAAATAAATTTGACTTTGGTGTATTTTACTGTAGTTACCATAAAATTATTTTAATTACTTCATGATTTATATCACATCAACTTCCAACAAGGATTTTAGATTTCTTATATTAGGATGTGAGATAGAATGATAAAAATAGCAATGGGTATAATGCAGATGAGAAACAAATTAGAGGCTATTAAATGTCTTTATTACTTGACCAAATTTTTCTCAGAACTTTCCAGCAACCCATGCAAAAAGGGAATCTGCATGGGGTTTGCAGCAACAAAATAAAAATAAAATAATAAAATAACCTACTTAAAAAAAAATCCATTAAAGAAATCTGTTCCTAATAAAGTAAACAGTGAACTCCTTCATTTTTCACCTCGAGTTAAGGGTTGTTTCTATGACTAATATAAACAATTTTAGATGTAAAGAAATTTGGGGGATAATAGTTATTGAAATTTTAAAATATGAATCAATATCAACCTTTTGTCAATTTCTACGCTGTTGATCACCAACAAAATGGTAAAAATATTTCCCTTGATATAATATGAATTGTGGAGAATAAAGGTAATGTTTAACAAAATAACCATTAAACTAAAGATCACTGTCATTCTCTGACAATATTTCAAATAAAATATGACAGTGTATTTGTAATATAAGGCTTGAGACTTTGGGAAATTATATATATGTTGTTTACTCAGTTTTTTGTCTACAAAACTGACTTTCCCCATTTCAAGAGATAATTGTTGTCTTTTATAAACCATATTATATTTTAGAACTAAACATCACAATTTAATTAATAGTCAAAGACAAAAACACATCTGTATTAAAACTTTGTGGCATATTTCAAAGACAGACAAAAACCCCTGAAGTTAGAATTGACAAATTATATTTAAAAATATAAGATTTTTAATAAGTTCAGTGCTTTTGCTTTTCCAAACAAGCCTGAATATTTATAGCTCTCCTCCCCCCATTTATCTTAGTAATGATAATGAGAGGTTGCTAGTTTGAAATTTCAGTGATTTTTATGTGACATATATGTATTTACTAGGCAACAAGATACTTGCTACATTTAGTAAGTTGCAATAGAGCAATAAACTTTTAAATAGTCAAAGGAAATCTTTTTGCTGGGTTCATTGGCTTCATAAATAATATCACCTTACCACTTTCCGGGTCTGTATAAAGCATCCTAACTCCTGTTTAGAGGATGGTAAATAGTAAACACAAAATAACGATATTAGAATGCAGTTTATGTTCTGAAAGTAAACCTAGGGAGTGAAAAAAAAAAAAAAAAAAAAACCCACAGCAAAGGAAAACATATATTCTTAGGTCAGATTAATCCAGGGATTTGTTCAGGTTTATTTCTTT
>NW_004443969.1:18322178-18325176 GCF_000243295.1 Trichechus manatus latirostris | reverse complement strand
CATATATTCTTAGGTCAGATTAATCCAGGGATTTGTTCAGGTTTATTTCTTTATTGGGCATTTGAATGAATAAAACAAGCTTCTAAAAAATGAACCACCCCATAGGGTTTCCAAGGTTGTGATCTTTTTAGAAGCAGATAAACACAAACAGGGAAAAAAAAAAAAAAAAAAAAACCCACAGCAAAGGAAAACATATATTCTTAGGTCAGATTAATCCAGGGATTTGTTCAGGTTTATTTCTTTATTGGGCATTTGAATGAATAAAACAAGCTTCTAAAAAATGAACACACTAATGTTAAATTGATAAATACTGTGTTATCTATATTTTTACTATAACAACAATAATAAAAAGTACCTATAGGTGAAAAACAGAAAAAAGAAAGAACACAAAGGATTATCAAACAACTATTTAACACAACTTTAAATGTAGTCCGGAATTGTTCAGGTGGTAATTTCTTCCACCAGAGTATACACTCCTCTAGATAATTCTGACACCCTTATTATTAAAGAGCTACCTCTCTGTGTTTCCTAGAACCTGACTGCTATAGCAGGATTTGCTTGGTTTTAGCCTTTGCTGGACCTGGCTGGCAAAGACTCTGGCCCTGGTTTGTGTGTAGCTGAGTTTCATTCAGCCCTAAGCATCCAGGACTGTGCTGAACCCCCCTGGAGCTAGCTTCTTGTGAAAGAGCCCCGTGGGGACAAGGATGGTGAGTATTCTTCTTCACCATTTCAACCTCTGTGCCTACCACAAGTCCTGACATACACAGAGGTTCAATAATTATTTTTGAATAAATGAAATCTTCCCCAGATTTTAATGATTTGCTAATTGCCATAATTCTTTCTGTATGCAAGTACTACTTTCCCCATTCTTAAATCCATTTCTACTACAGCCTAAGTTGGTTTTGTCTTCTGGTTACAAGCTCAGACATAACTAGGGGTAAAGCAATAAAGATAGTTTTGTGTTTGCCTATAAAGTTGTGAGAAGTGATTATACCCGCTTAGCTGCTAAACTAAAGATTGGAGATTTGAGTCCACCCAGAGGTGCCACAGAAGAAAAGCCTGGCCATCTACTTCTAAAAAATCAGCCTATGGGGCAAAATGGCGCTCTAGGCAGAAGCACCACGCCGTCCCTCCACAACAGAGATCTGAAAAACTAAGCCGAACAGAGAATACAACAATCCTGAAACCCTGAAACATCAAATGAAGAGATAAAGAACTCAGCCAAGGTCCAAATGGAGTGAGAAAACTGACAGAGAACGGAGAGCGAGGAGAGATTCATGCAGAGGTCCCCTACCAGATAACGCAGCGCAGATCCACCATCTTGGACTCCTATCGGAAACCAGCAAACAGGGGGTATGAGAAAGCAGCCTCATGGAGCTCCCAGCAGGAGACAAAACAACCGGTAATTGGCGATATATGCTTTCCCATCCCCCACCCTTCTTCACCCTGACTCGGCCTCCTCTGCTTCCCGCGGCCACAGTCTCTTGTCCGGGAAACACCAGCTGCTTGGATTCCACACACCCGAACGGGTGGCTCTCTGAGTGCCATTTGTAGGCTGCTGGTGTTGCTTTTTTTCCACTTCTTTTTATTTCTTCCTTGCCTATCCCCACCTCCCCCTCCTTTTGCTCGAGTACCTCGCTCTGTGCGCCATGTTTGATTCTTCCTGAGGGGCTACAGACCTCCGGTAATTTTTGATATACACTTTCCCACTCTCTACCCTTCTCCACCCAACCTCAGCCCCCTCTTCTTCCCACGGACACAGTCTCTTGTCCAGAAACACCAGCCCGCACTAGCTGGCTCTCTGAGCTCCATTTGTTGGCGGCTAGTGTTGCTTTTTTTTTTCCTGCTTCTTTTGATTTCTTACTTGCCTCTCGCCACCTCCCACTCCCTTCGCTCAAGTACCTGGCTCCGTGCACCATCTTTGCTTCTTCCTGAGGGGCTGTGGAGCTCCGTTCGAGTGTGGGGCTGCTTCCAGGTTTGGGCTGCTGTGCTGGTGGGATCCCGGGGCTTTTGTTCGTTTGTTTGTTTTGAATTGTTTGTTTGTTTTCTTTTCCTTTTCTTGAGTTGGGAGCCCTTTCTGGCCAGGCTGAGCTGCGTGGCAGGGAGACTCCCCTTCCACTTCCACAGATGTGCAGAGGGATCCCTGAGGGCATTTCTTCTTACGTTGGGTTTTTTTTTTTCCTGTTTCTTTGGGGGCCTTTCTTTCTTTTTTTCTTCTTTAAATTTGTTTTGTTTTCTTTTTCCTCTTTTTCCCTTTTTGTCTTTCTTCATTGCTCAGTTTCTCATCTCTCTACATCTTCCTTCTCTTTCTGTTCCTTGAATACCGGGCGTTGTATACCTCTATGCCTTCTAGCCAGGCTGTACTGCAACACCTGAGAGTGACGTCCCCAGACCTCATAGCTGCACCTGTGGGATCCCTGGGAACTTTGCGGTTCTTTAACCTTTCTGATTCTTATTTATTCATTCTTTTCTTTTCTTCCTCCTCCCCTTTCTGTTTTTCTCCATTTCATTGTCTCTCATCTCTCCACTCCAACGGCAAGCTCCCCTAGCATTCTTTTCTGTTTGTTTGTATGTTTTTGGATCCTGTTCCTCTCTCTTCTCTCCCATATCCATCTTAGCTCCACACGTAACAATCTCCCCGCTGCATCCTGCCTACCTGCAACGTGCGCTTGACATCACACACCAAGCAGCACAGGCACGGCCTACTGGAACCTGCCCTGCACTGATTACCAACCCGCCCTGGTGGCTGTACTAAGTGCCACAAACAATCCATCCCAGTAACTCCTCTTCAGCTAGACCTGCTCTGCTGTACCATATCTGAATGACTGACACTGCCAGCTGAAGAAGGAGGTGAAAAGTATTGTGCCCAGAGACGAGCAAACAACAAAGAACACACAGTCCACCTGCGCAGAAATAGTCAATTTTTTTTTTAATAAAGGGATGAAACCAACAAATCTACAATCAATAAACAAGAAAAATAACTACTGAATGTCCCGAA
>NW_004443969.1:18285485-18316537 GCF_000243295.1 Trichechus manatus latirostris | reverse complement strand
AAAAAAAAAAGGTTGAGAAGTTAGAGGGTTGATATGTTGTGGGGTTGTTAACCAATGTCATAAAACAACTTGTGTACTACTGTCTCATGAGAAACTATTTGTTCGTAAGCCTTCACCTGATGTACAATAAAAAAATCAATTAATTAAAAAATCAGACTATGGGACACAGTTCTCCTCTGCCACACGTGGGCTACCCATGAATCAGAATCAACTTGACGGCAGTTAGAACCAGATAAGGGAGTGAGTTTTTAAAAGGATTTTGAAAGTTGGGGTTTCCCTCAGAACTGCAGATATTTTCAAAGAAGACCATTCCAACTGCTGGAATATCCAATATTGTCCAATACCCTAAATTTCACATAAGATTTTAGGCAATGCTGAACATTCGACACAAATAATATTTTCTTTTTTAATAGTAACACATCTACCATCTAAAACTATCTTGAATGGCGCTAATATTGCAAATAATTCACTTAAGGGGGTGTAACAGACCAAAAAAGAGGATTGGCTTTATGATGTCAGTAACACTGAGCTTAATATAAAAAAGTTCATTAAGAATCCAATTGAAATGAGCCTAAAACATGGTGAGGGATTTATATGTTTAACATATGAATGTTAGTATTTATTTTACCTCATAGTGAAATAGCAAATTCACTTAAGTTGTTTTTTATGAAATTTATTTAATTAGAAATAAATAAAATGCATGTGTTTTCCATGAGTGGAGTAAATATTAGTTTTAAAGTGTGCAAGAAAAATAACAGCATGTATTTTATTTTTGCAGCAAATAACCTGGTTATGTTCATTACAAGGAGCTGTCGTGGAGCCCTGGTTAAGCGCTTGGTTGTTAAGCAAAAGGTTGGTTGTTCGAAACCACGAGCCACTCTATGGGAGAAAAATGTGTCAGTCAGCTTCCCTAAAAGATTTACAGTCTTGGAAACCCTATGGGGCAATTCCACCCTGTTCTTCCAGGGTTGCTATGAGTCAGAATCGACTCAACGGCCATGGGTTTGGTTTTTTTTGGTATGTTCATTACAGCATCCTTTGAATGAATAAGTCCAAGTTGCAGGTACACTAACCCTTTACTGTTATGGGTTAAAATACAAAATCAGGATGTTCTTCAATAAAATTTTGACTTAATAACCGTGATTAATGAAACAATAATATCTTCACAGTTCTTCAGGAAAAGATTCACTATGTTTTGTACTTACCTACAATATCAGTCATAAGACCTGTAATACTCTCATCTCCTGTAATCCAAGGACGTTTCCCTACTTCATGACCGTAGGCTCCCCTGAAATTGAAAAGGGACATAAATATCCCTTAGCTTTCTTGACGTTAGTTCTTCAAATATCAGCATTAGCAACTAGCACATTTCCGAGTTGGCTTTTGGAATGTTTTAGTAATTACATGAAAGCATGCTATTTTAAAACCAAAATGTAATACTTGGAATCTTTTTAAACTTGTATTTATTATTATAACAAATTATGGATAACATTGCAAAGAATGGGAATTCCAGAACACTTAATTGTGCTCATGAGGAACCTGTACATAGATCAAGAGGCAGTCGTTCATACAGAACAAGGGGATACTACGTAGTTTAAAATAGGGAAAGCTGTGCCTCCGGGTTGCATTCTTTCACCATGCTTATTCAATCTGTATGCTGAGCAAATTATCCAAGAAGCTGGACTATATGAAGAACGGGGCATCAGGATTGGAGGAAGACTCATTAACAACCTGTGTTGTGCAGATGACACAACCTTGCTTGCTGAAAGTGAAGTGGACTTGAAGCACTTACCGATGGAGATCAAAGACCACAGCCTGCAGTATGGGTTACACCTCAACATAAAGAGAAGAACAATCCACACAACTGTACCAATAAGTAATATCACAATAAACAGAGAAAAGATTGAAGTTGTCAAGGATTTCATTTTACTTGGATCCACAATCAACGTTCATGGAAACAGCAGTCAAGAAATTGAATGACACGTTGCACTGGGCAAATCTGCTCTAAAAGACCTCTTTAAAGTGTTAAGAAGCAAAGATGTCACTTTGAGGACTAAGGTGCACCTGACCCAAGCCATGGTGTTTTTAATCACCTCATACACATTCGAAAGCTGGACAAAGAATAAGAGAAGAATTGATGCTTTTGAATTATGGTGTTGGTGAAGAATATTCAATATACCATGGACAAAAGAATGAACAAATCTGTCTTAGAAGAAGTACAGCCGGAATGGTCCTTAGAAGAGAGGAAGGCAGGACTTCATCTCACATACTTTGGACATGTTATCAGGAGAGATCAGTCCCTGGAGAAGGACATCATGCTTGGCTAACTAGAGGGTCAGTGATAAAGAGGAAGACCCTCAATGAGATGGATTGACACAGTGGTTGCAACAGTTGGCTCAAGCATAGCAAGAATTGTGAGGATGGCACAGGAGCGGGCAGAGTTTCGTTCTGTTGTACGTAGGGTCACTACAAGTCAAAACTCACTCGAGTGGGTACCTCATACCACCAAGAAAGCAGTGCCAGGAGCAGAGCATGTCCTTTGGACCCGGGATACCCATGCAGAGAAGCTCCTAGTGCAGGGGAACATTGATGAGAAGGCCAACAGAGAGAAAGCCTTCCCCTGAAACTGATGCCCTGAATTTGGACTTGTAACCTGCCAGACTGTGAGAGAATAGATTCCTCTTTGTGAAAGCCAAAAAAAACACAAAAAACAAAAAACAAAAAACCCACTCAATGGCACCTAATAACAACAACATTATTTTTATTACCTTGATTTCCTTTTTGTCAGGGGCGGAAGGGATTACCATACACTATTTCCTTATTTTTCTAAATTTTAGAGCCTAACATGTTATTTTTTCTCTTTTATTTTGATAAGTTCAAGACTATTTGAACACTCCACTTACATACAGGTAACATATAGCAGTGGCGGTGATAGCCAAGGCAGCCAGGAGCTGCTTACTGCTGTCCATTAGCAAACAAAACCTTAGGTGATGGTGATGGGTGTGCCTCAACTAGGAGCTGCTCAGACCAAGGGAAACCTGCTCCTTCCTGTCCATTGTCCTCAAAGCACTAGGTATGGCTGAAGCCAGTCAAACCCTGTTTACTAGCTTACATGCCACAGAAAAACTACAATTTGTCTTACTGCACCCACACTCCATGATAACCCATGTAGTCCATAATGTTTGCATGCACTTCCTTAGGAGAGACAGTATACAAGGTTCTGCCTCCCTTGTTCAGGGAGCTTGATTTGAGGTATACACCTCCTTGTTCCTTGCCTGTGCGCTTGCAATAAATGCTCTTCCTCCCTCCTCACCTCTGTGTGTCTTTATTGAGGAGAAGCTGCACTGAGAAGAACCTGCTTTAGGTAACAGTGGTACTAAAACATACAGAATGTTTTTTTAGGCTACAGACTGAAATTGCGTTTTAAATTATAGTTACGATCTGTGCATTATAGAAGTGCATAAAATACGACTATAATCATGATGTCATTTTAGGTAGATAATGGAACTTGGCACCAGCCAAAGTCAACACTACTCCTTGACCAATTTTCTAGCAATTCCATCTATCATATTCCAGCTCACTTTTTTTTATTCTAGCAAGTATCACAGTAGGCATTATGGAAAAACACAAGATATATAAAACAGGACTTCATCCCTCAAGAAATTTCCACCAAATAAAGAAGGTATATAAATGTGAAAAATGTATAAGACAAAGTTAAAACAAGGGATCAAGGTGAAGTGCCTTCAGGTGCTACTCATTAGGTGCTTGTATCTTATATAGCTCTCAATTTGATTGTTATTAACTCTTTAGGAATCCAAAGAGTCTGCAGACTTGGAAGTAATGAATGGTTTTGTGTTTTGTATATCCTGGTGGGTTTGAATCCGGGCTCTGAAGTTCAGTAAGCTGGCAGTAGTGAGCTAGGAAGTCAGTTCTCAAAGGCATGTGTATGTGTGTGTATGGGTTGGGGATTGGAGCCCTGTCTTTTAGCCTTTGCTGATTTTAATGGTGTAAATATTACCATTGTGACCAATTTCAAACTGCCAACAAAAGTCCTGAATATTTAACAATTGGCTCTTGCGACCTGGTATATGCTAGTTCAGGTCATGATAGGTTGTGAAACTCCATTTATTAGAAGCTACTGGTCCTAATTTTCCACATCTGTAAAAGTAAATCGTGACAACAATATGTACCTTAAAGGGTTTCTGTAAAAAGTAAATGATAACACATGTAACAAAAATTGGTACATAGTAGAGGTTCAAGAAATATGTTTCTTTCCCCCTTTTCTGAGTTTTCATTCGTAATGTAAATCTCATGTGAAGACTCCCTCCATCCACATGTGGTATAGAACACAATTTTAAAACTAATATTTTGACTATCATATAAACTGAGATGAAGGAAGAGGACTTTTTTTTGAGAATAAACGTATACTGTATCTTCAAGAACTAAAGAGGGACAGAAGGGCAATTGTTAGTCATTATTATTCATATTATTATTAGATAGCCCGCAGCTTGCCTCTTTCTTGACTTCCAATACAAATGCTAAACACAAAAATCATCATTATTAAACAGTAGTTAACAGCAGATACTTGGATCCTTTTTTATTTTAATCACATAGAGCTCCATGGCCTTTGCTGATAGCACAATGCATCTTATTACTTTTAGGTAGTAAAATTCTATGTTCTGCCTCAGAGAATTTATATCTCAGAATATTATGCTACCTACTCCTTACTCTGGTAGACACAGCAGTAATAATCTTTAAGGATTCCTTTCTTCCTGCAATGCTTTTGGCATCTCCCTCCCTTTAAAATATCACACAGAGTCCGCTTCCTTATTTTGTCAGCCTGCTAGCCCAGAGTAGTGAAATGTATTTAGAAGTGTTATCCAAATAAACCCAAAGTAAAATAGCCTGTCATTAGAGAGAACTGCTGTAGATTACAGTGCAGTTAGAAACATATGTATTAGAATTAAGGAAAATATTATATTGCTTTTATTCAAAACTACTTAAAATAGTTGCACATAGCTACCATCTCCTTTTACAAATACTGGAGAGGAAAAGAGAACATAAGAGACAGTAAACTCATTATCATGCATTAAAGAGGAAAATTAATAACACACATCTTGCTTTGATTTTAGAGTTTTTCTTACCCATGAAACCAAATACTAACTGTAAAATTTTCCTGATCAAATTCTGCCTGGGCTTTTTCACTCAAAGTTGCTAATCTTTTCCTTCCTGTTTGAAGCCAGGTTTACTTAATTCAAATTTCAAGCTACATGGCTGCAGGTGGGTGGAGGGCTGGAGAACTCCTTGTGACCAGATATCAATTGCTCTCTGGAAAAGGAGCAGGCAGGGTTCAATCAGTCATGTCAAGATTAGCCAATGGTTGATCTTCTTTTCTTCTCCCTCCTCTTCTCTTTGTAAGCCTCATTGTAACTAGGTTACTTCCAGCCATTTGCTTTTTCTTTTTTTTTTTTGTAATCGGAAGGTCTCTCTATACGCATATAGAATAACTGCTCAGAATAAACCTTGTATCTATTTCTTTGAGTTTTGATTATTTTTAACAAATGGCATAAATCACTGCCATGAGTGGGATGTTTTCTGAGTTGTCTATGGAGCAGTATTTGCTCACAAAATTAGATTTCAGGATATAAAATCTGATTAAGAAGTTAATAGAAACTTGGATCCTCTTTGAGATAGGATGATACTTTAACTGTTCTACAAAATGAAAAGTGGCCCTGCTTTTAAAGTGCTCCCTTTACCCTACCAAATAAGCTAATAAATCCGATTTCCTGGCCTTCCCTTGGTGATAACACAACTTTTTTTTTTTTTTTTGGTGACCCCATTGATAGCCAGCACAGCTGTCAGGAAAATCACCATCACACATTGTACCAGGTACTTTTTTATTTGTACACTTTCTTTTTTTATTTTTATTTTGTTATGACAGAAATGCCTAAAATGAATAAGACTGCAAAATCTGAGGAGACTCTTCTCCCATGCTTCACTCGTGGACTTTCCACACACACACACTGTCGGGTAAAACGAATCATGGTCTGTGAACCAGGCAGCTTGTTTCTAATATGTAATTCAATGGACTGTTTTCCTCTTTAAACAATCCTACCAAAAATATCACAGTTCTTAGAGGAAGCACTATAAAGACATGACCATAGCTGCTCTTATGAAATGGAAAGAATAGTATTTCTCTGGCAAATTTGGCAATGTAAGTGATCTAAAATATTGTGTGGTTCTATCTTAGGCACGTAATACCATTTGTAAACTTACATTGTGTTCTTTAGAACTGATGTATCTTTCCCTTCTAGCTGAACTTTACCCACTATGATTATTAATCCATGTTGTTCTCTTTTAAATAATCTAGGCCATTAGTAAATATTTAATGTAAAATAATTTCAAAAAATTCTTTATGCTTTTTGCCTACCCATTCTAGCATACTGACAGGGTCCAAGTATGTTGTTGCTTCTTATTGTTACAGCATAATTAATTATTATTTAGCAAATGCATCAAATGACCCTAAAAGTTTTCCATTCCAAAATATTGAAAGTATCCAAATATTGTCATGTATTTCATAAAACAAATGTATTCTTCAAAGTAAAGTGTTATTAACCTACATTGGAAATCACAGAGTTGAAAATGAAGTTGCAGAATAACAATAATAAACATTGAAAACAACAACAAAAATAAAGAAAAGCAAAATTTAAGGAAACTCTATTTTCACAGTTTTGCCTTTGATTTAGGAAATAATATTGGAGTTCTTATTCCCTCTCCTTGAGCATAGAGAATGTGACCTGGCCGGAGCTGGGCTCACAAGGACTCACAAGGACACATCAACTGGGCCCTGACGTGTAAAGACAATAGCTAAAATAATCTTGGAAAATATCTTCTAGAGAAACTTTCATATAAAGCTGATCAAACAGAACACAAAAGACTTTCCACTCTTATCTTTTTCTATTAGCATTTAGTGAATAGAAATTTGTTGGACCAATGAAGACCCTCCTGACTCTCGTTACTGAAACCTTTACCAATGATTGTTAGGAAAGACAATTCAAAATGTAGGATCACAGTTTCTAGCCAATCTGAAAAGGCTAAGCTTTTAATGGTTTTGCCCATTTGTAATGTTAATATATACTGATGGCTCTGTAACAGACATGGCTGCGGCCCCATGCTTGTCTGTTTTCCCATTCTTGCCTATCCTGTAATATTCTTTGGACTTGGGCAGATATGGCTGTGGCAGGGTGCTTGTCCGTTTTCCCACTTTTGTCTGTTCTGTGATATTTCCTTGGACTTGTGCAGTCGTGGCTCTGGCAGCATTGTTATCCTTTTCCCACTTTTGTCCTTTTGAATATATGCCGAATAAAACTCTTTTTGCTTTACTAGACTTTGTGATGCTTTTCCCCTACAGCACCTTGAATAACTGGAAGTTTTTAAAGAAATCATTTGGGTCCTAATACATTTCTAAGTATAGCTCTCTTCTTGACTGTCCTTTAGTATAAGTAATCAAAGACTGTGGTCATATAAATTACAGAGTCAGGCTGCATTGTGACTAGAGAGGGTTTATTCTGTAGATGACCACGGTAGGTAGCATGTCTGCAATAGGCCATAAAAGTGGGGACAAAATGGCAATAGACTGTAAAGCAGGAAAATGCCATGAACAAAATGGCATTTTCCTGCCGTGAACAAAATGGCATTTTACTGCTTTACAGGCTCGAAATTCACACCCTGAGCAATATCTCACTTTGTCAAAGCACTCGAATTGTTATGTTATTGTTAAGATTATCATTATTATTCCAAATAAACTAATTCCAATCTGTGTTGGAACACTTAGTGAATGTGCAGCTCTCTCTGTCTCAGATCTTCCTGCAATCTTCCACTGGTCAAGAAGAGAAGGAGACACTGGCCGGGCTAGGGCATCAGCTGAGAAGTAGGACAAAGGAGGGGTTGGAGAAGGTGAGGAGGATCAGGTAATCAGGTAATACTTTCAACAATGGGTGGCTCTGGGTCTAGGGGTGAACTGAACACGTGCAGGAGAGATACAGTCCAGAAACTGAAACGACTGTCAGAAAGAGAACCATAGCTGAAAAAGGCCAGAGGTGGGGTTTACAGCTAATTATTTAGGTAGCAGAGCCCTGCTGGCACAGTAGTTAGGAGCTTGGCTGCTAACTAAAGGGTCGGCAGTTCGAATCCACTAGCTGCTCCTTGGAAACACTATGGGGCAGTTCTACTCTTATAGGGTCACTATGAGTTGGAATCAAGTTGACGGCAACGGGGTTTATTTAGGTAGCTGGGTGACATAAATAGTTTGCACTCGACTACTAACTTAGTTTGGTTGTCAGAACCCACCCAGTAGAGTTGCAGAAGAAAGGCCTGGCAATCTGCTTTCATAAAATATTACAGTCAAGAAAACCCAATGAAGCAGTTCTACTCTAACACATGGTGTTTCCATAAGTCTGAATTGACTCAACAGCAACTTTTTTTTTTTTGCATAGGGTGGATAGGGGAACAAAAATAATGATGAGCAAAAGTTTTGAGACGCACGATGGAGGGAGCAGGAAGGTGATTATGCACCTTAAACTCCACTGTGCAGTTGGTCCCTATGGAGCAAGAAGATGAAACAAAACAAAAAAAGCAAGGATGAGATAGAAACAAGCTATCTGATGTTTTTCTCAGAAGACGTCTTTTTTAATTCAGTTTATATTGCTTGAAGCATTAAAATGCACCTCTTTTCTGAATCATTATCTGTCTAATGAGGAATAGGAAGGGAAGTTTAAGATTATAAAATTTTCTATTGTCACAGAGTAACTATAAAAATGAAAGGTGACAACAATAGAAGGATAAATGTTAGGACAGAGAAACACTTCCCTTGAATATAATTTTCAAGTCTCAAAAGTAATCAACCTATCCCTTAATAAAGTAGGATAACCATAAAGATATGAATAGAATAGCAGGGAAGCATCTTCTGTAAGTGCCTAAAGGAAAAAATTGCACAGCCTTGCTGCATGAACAGCCAAGAGACAACGACACTCTCTAAAGTTCAAATTCATTCAGTCTAATTCTCTGCTGTCTCTTGCATTAAGGCCAACAATAAGTGTTAACCATTTTTATTAGCTATGACACTCATTTTCTAAGTACTAAAACCTGCTAGAGCAAAATGCTTTCAAATATATTTATTTTGTAATTTATGCATAAAAGTTATGCACATAAAGTTATAACGGGCTTAGTAAAATACATAAACCTTTATCATTCTTGCATTAAGTTGTGAATTTACATTCTTAACCACTAAAATTAAGAATTTTGCCGTGTTATCTAATAGTATACTAGTAATGATTAGTCCAGGCAGTACAAGCAGTACTGTTTCCAATATGAAGGACCAGTAGCATGAAGAATAAAAAAAGCTGGAGAAGGCATTCCGAGTTCTTATAAGAGCCAAATGTCTTGCCTCCAGAATTCTTAGTTGGTTTGGTTTCATCTTTTTGAAACTTTTTTTCCTGACTTTCAGGTTTGGCTCTTCCTTTATAAATATTTATCAGATTAAAATAATCAGGAAATTAAAAAAAAAATTCTAGCTTTGATTTTATAAGGAATTATTGAGGAAGGATATAAAGCTAACTTATAATAGACAGTTCTCCTTAAGGTGTCTATAATATAGCTGCGAATATAAAACTAATGAAAACAAACAAAAAAACCAAACCCATTGCTCTCAAGTTGATTCCGACTCATAGCAACCTTATATGACAGGCTAGAACTGCCCCATAAGGTTTCCAGGGAGCGGCTGATGGATTCAAACTGCTGACCTTTTGGTTGGCAGCCAACCTCTTAACCACTGTGCTAACAGATACCTCTAAACTGCCTACAGTATTTTTACAAAAATAATGCTCACTATCGACATTTGCTTGCCAACTGCACCCTCCCCACAACGAGGTATTTTCGAAAGCACTGTTATGCCCCCCTTTTTTTTTCATGTTGCTGTAAAAAAAAAATTAGCATAATGTACTTCAGAAAATACCTTGCAAGGGGAGGGTGCGGTTGGTAAACAAAGGTAGAAGGCGCCTGTTACTTGAGTATGGTACTCTAGAGCAGTGACCATTAATGCACTGAACTTTCAGGGAGGGTTAATCAGTGTGGTCGAGAAGGCTGAGCTTAAAGAATGAAGGGTTTCATAGTCAGAACAACAGAAGAGATGGAGAAAAAAAGTAGATTCTAATTTTATGAAGATGCCAGTATAGTTGGAGCAAACTTCCTTCGCTAAGAACAAATGCAGCATCTTTCTCAATAAACCCTGTTCAGTTTAGAGATAGAGTACTCCTAATTCACCCAAACTCTTTCCCCCTGTGGTGCAGTGAATTGCTTTTAGATAGCCTTTCTAGCCATGTTTTGTAACTCCCACAAAATGATTCACTGGGATTATGTAAATAAGGTATAAAACTCTGGCAGGACTATGTAAATGAGGTGACTGTGGTCTACCAAGGGGATTGGTCAGTTTTGCCAACCTGCTAGGCTTAAAAGAGCCAATCCCACAGAGGTTGGGGGGGGACCTCACTGCCATCAAGAGCAGAGCTCCTTTGGACCAAGGACCTGGGGTCCCTGTGTTGAGAATCTCATAGAACCAGAAGTGCTAATGTTGAAGATGGTGAGAGACAGCAGTGGTGAGCCTGCTGGGCCTACGGACTGAGAGCTAAGAGCAGGAGGCTTGCTGGAGGAGCTGGAAGAGCTGTATCATTTGCCCATGCAGGGCAGAGGTCTGAGTGTGCCCCTTGCAAGTGCTGCCTCAGAGGATCCTGCGTAGGGGGACTTCCTACAGCAGGGTGGAGCTGGACACTTCTGGGCAGGAGGCTTGCTAGTGGAGAGAAGAGCTGTAACACTTGGTTGTGTAGGGCAAGAGAGGCCTGAGTGCACCCTGTACAGGGGTTGCACGCCTCCTCCCTTGGGCAGCGTGGGTCAGCTAGCATAGTGGCAAGAGAGCTCCACAGAGCTGGGTAGCGTGCTGGGAACCAGCAGCAGAGACTTAGAAGAACCCAGCTGCAGAGGCTTGGAAGATCCTGTGCAGAGGTCTTCCAGCCAGGAGCAAGGCCCAGCTGCAGAGCAGAAGCCTTGGGAGCCATGCACACCACCCAAGCAGCATGGTGGTAGCCGGATGCAATGGCGACGTGAACATAGCATCTGACCTGAACCACAGCTCTCCTGCACAGGGACATAAAAAAGAACCTGAGTAATTTGGGGAAAGGTAAGCTGTTCTCCCTTGGGAATCTGTTGTTCATGTTTAATGTTTGCTTTCTATAAATAATAATAATGGCTTTTACTTCGCAAACACTATATAAGTGTCTCGTGTGTCTGGCTCAATCACAGATGAACATAGCACCCACAGAATGTTTTGGGTATATGTGCCTCATTCCAAGCAGTCTAATGGCTGCCTGGAAGTATGAGGCACAGCCTGTCTGCATGCGCAATGAAGATAGACAGACATGTACAAACACCCTTTCATCAATTTTTGTTTTATATAGTGTTGATAAATTTTATTGTTGTTAGTTATTTTCAATTGGCTCCAACTCATGACGACCCCATGTACAACAGAACAAAACGTTGCCTGGTCCTGTTGCCATCTTTATTATCATTGGTCCGTTTAAGTCAATCATTGCAGCCACTGTGTATTTTGACCCCCTATGGGGGTCATCTTGTAGCCCTATATTGGACAATATTCTGTTGTGATCTATAGGGTTTTCATTGGCTAATTTCAGAAGTAGATCTTCCTAGTCTGCCTCAGTCGGGAAGCTCTGCGGAAACCTGTCCACTATGGGTGACACTACTGTATTTGAAATGCTGGTGACATAGCTTCCAAAATCACAGCAACGTGTAAGCCACCAAAGTATAACAAACCGACAGACGGTTGGCGGTGATATAGTTTAGCCAAGAACTAATGATGGAAAAACTAAAATAAATCTCAAATATTCACTCCTTTGTTAGTCATTAAAGAAATAAAATAAAATGATTACATATGGTTTAAATGTATCAATACAGGGTAGAGACTTACATTTTTAATAGTTTACAAGTTTTACTCTTGACTCTGCCATTACTTGCCATGTGACCTTATATTACATTTCTGATTCTCAGCTTCATCAATAAAATGAGAATATTGAACTGCACCATACCTGAGTTCCCCTATGCTCCAAAATATTTGCATTCTATTATATACCTTTCTAAATATTAGACAATCTAGCGTGATTTTTTAAATTCTTGTATGAGATGTTGAATAATAGTATTTAATATAATACTTACATTTTGGCCCACTTATCCAGTTCTTCTTCCAGATATGTTTTAACCATTTTTGGTTGAAGACCAAGAGAATTTCCCAAGAAATAGATGGCATTTTCATCCTTATTCACTAAAGATAAATCAACTGAAAGTGAAGAAAAAGTAAAAATTGCTTATTCAATTAATTAACATTCTTCCATTTGGCACTGTTAATTCAGTGCAAACAATTAATATAATTAACTCTGAGAAGAATAATAAATAACTTACAATTCCTCCCAAGGATAACATCAAGTTCTCTGAAAAATAATTAATCTTTTATGTTTACATTTTAAAATATAATTTAAATCTAGAGGGGCTGTTGTTGAGATCTCTCATATTTATTGTACTCCCTAAGGAAATTTAAATTAGCAATCACTTCTAGTAATAAATGGCCAAAGGCAATAGAAACAAGTTAAAAACATAATCTTTAGGAAAAGCATATAGTCTATGTGACTGTATTAAAAGTAAAATTAGGCAAGTACTAACTCTCTGCATTAATCGGTGTTATTATAGATATAACATATTTAAAAAATCTAAAATATTAGTTACATATCTGAAGTAGATATGTTAGATTTATACATTTATTAATTTTACATATCTATACACATATAAAGGTGCCTAAACCAAAAAAAGAAAAAAACCAAACTCACTGCCGTCAAGTCAATTCATAGCACCCCCTAGGGTTTCCAAGGCTGTGAACCTCTATGGAAGCTGACTGCCACATCTTTCTGCCATGGAGCCACTGGTGGTTTCAAACTGCTGACCTTTAGGTTAGCAATTAATCACTTTAATACACATATAAAGTTGCCTAGGTTTTGCAAAATGGTTTACACTCGACTGTTAACCTAAGGTTGGAGATGGGAACTCACCCAGTGGTTCTACAGAAAAAAAGTCCTGCTGATCTGCTTCTGTTAAGATTACAAGAAAAAAAAAAAAAACCTATTGACATCTAGTCAATTCCGACTTATAGTGACCCTATAACCAAGAAAACCCTATGAAGGAGTTCTACTTTGTAATACAAGGGGTCACCATAAGTAGGAATCAACTAGACAGCAACTAACAACGATGACAATATACAAATATGTGTAATATTAATGCATATATAGGCAGCATATATGCATATATAAGCATATTTCTACTTCTCATTCAAATAAATCAGGAATATATTGATTTGTCTATCTCACAATTCATTCCCTTGACTGCAAACGAATGCAGTTTCATTAACAAACCAATCCATGTGTTTAAAATATAGGCCAGAAATGCACAAGTTTATAATTTTGTTCTACTGAACAAAATACCGAACACTCCACCTAATGGCAGCCAAGTATACATTCTTTTCCAACACACATGGAACATTCTCCAGAATAGAACACGTAGGAGGCCACAAAGCAAGCCTTCATAAGTTCCAAAACATCAAAATATTACAAATCATCTTTTCTGATCACAATGCCATAAAAATGGAAAGCAACAGAAACAGCAAGGAAAAGAATCACATACGTGGAAACTGAACAACACCTTGCATAAAAACTACTGGGTTATAGAAGAAATCAAGGACAGAATGATGAAATTCATAGACTCAAAAGACAATGAAAACACATCTTACCAGCACCTTTGGGACACAGCAAAAGCAGTGCTTAAAGGGCAATTTATAGCAATAAATGCACACATCCAAAAATAAGAAAGGGCAAAATCACAACATTAACCCTACAGCTTGAACAAATAGAAAGAGAGCAGCCAAAGGAGCCCTCAGGCTCCAGAAGAAAGGAAATAATAAGAATTAGAGCAGAAGTAAATGAAATAGAGAACAGAAAAACAATTGAAAGAGTCAACAAGACCAAAAGCAAGTTCTTTGAAAAGATCAACAAAATCAGCAAACCAGTTGCCAAACTGACAACAGAAAAACAAGAGAGGAAGAAAATAACTCGAATAAGAAATGAAATGGGCAATATCACAACAAGCTCAACTGAAATAAAAACGATCATAAAAGAATACTATGAAAAATTATACTACAAAAAATTTGAAAACCTAGAGGAAATGGACAAATTTCCAGAAACACACTACCTACCTAAACTAACACAAACTAAGGTAGAAAAGCTAAATACATCCATAACAAAAAAAGAGATTGAAGGGATTATAAAAAAAACTCCCAACAAAAAAAGCCCTGGCCTGGACGGCTTCACTGGAGAATTCTACCAAACTTTCAGAGAAGAGTTAACACCAATACTACTAAAGGGGTTTCATAGCATACAAAATGGAAGGAATACTCCAGAACTCATTCTATGAAGCCAGCATAACCCTGATACCAAAGCCAAGTAAAGACATCACAAAAAAAGAAAATTACAGACCAACATCCCTCATGCACATAGACACAAAAATCCTCAACAAAATTCTGGCCAATGTAATTCAACAGCATATCAAAAAAATAATTCTTCATAACCAAGTGGGATTCATACCAGGTATGCAGGGATGGTTCAACATTCGAAAATCAATCAGTGTAATACATCTCATAGATAAAACAAAAGATAAGAACCATATCATCTTATCAAGTGATGCAGAAAAGGCATTTGACAAAGTCCAACACCCATTCATGATAAAGGCTCTCAGCGAAATAGAGATAGAAGGGAAATTCCTCAACATAATAAAGGGCATTTATATAAAACCAAAAGCCAACATCATTCTAAACAGAGAGAAGACTGAAAGCATTCCCCTTGAGAACAGAAACCAGACAAGGATGCCCATTATCACCACTCTTATTCAACATTGTGCTGGAGGTCCTAGCCAGAGCAATAAGGCAAGAGAAGGAAATAAAGGGCATCCAGACTGACAAGGAAGAAATGAAAGTACCGCTATTAGCAGATAATACGTTGTTATACACAGAAAACCCCAAAGAATCCACAAGAAAACTACTGCAACTAATAGAAGATCTCAGCAAAGTATCAGGATACAAGATAAACATACAAAAATCAGTTGGATTTCTCTACACCAACAAAGAAAATTTCGAAAAGGAAATCACCAAATGCCATTTACAATAGCCCCCAACAAGATAAAGTACTTAGGAATACAACTAACCAGAGAAGTGAAAGACCTATACAAAGAAAACTACAAAACACTACTGCAAGAAACCAGAAGAGACCTACATAAGCAGAAAAACATACCTTGCTCATGGATAGGAAGAGTCAACATTGTGAAAATGTCAATTCTACCCAAAGCAATCTACAGATACAATGCAATCCCAATCCAGATTCCAACGGCATTTTTTAATGAGATGGAGAAACAAATCACTAACTTCGTACAGAAAGGGAAGAGATCCTGCATAAGTAAAGCATTACTGAAGAAGAACAAAGTGGGAGGCCTCACACTGCCTAATTTTAAAACCTATTATACCCGCATGGTAGTCAAAACAGCCTGGTACTGGTACAACAACAGACACATAGACCAATGGAACAGAATTAAGAACCCAGACGTCAATTCATCCACCTATGAGCAGCTGATATTTGACAAAGGCCAAAGTTCGTTAAATGGGGAAAAGACAGTCTCTTTAGCAAATGGTGCTGGCATGACTGGATGTTCATCTGTAAAAAAATGAAACAGGACCCATACCTTACACCATATACAAAAACTAACTCAAAGTGGATCAAAGACCTAAATATAAAATCTAAAACGATAAAGATCATGGAAGAAAAAATAGGGAAAATGCTAGGAGCCATAATACATGGCATAAATACTATACAAACAATAACTTACAATTCACAAACACCAGAAGAGAAACTAGATAACTGGGAGCTCCTAAAAATCAAATACTTACGCTCATCAAAAGATTTCACTAAAAGAATAGAGAACCTACAGACTGGAAAAAAAATTTTGGCTAGGACATATCCAAGAAGGGCCTAATCTCTAAAATCTACAAGACACTACAACAACTCAACAACGAAAAGACAAATAACCCAATTAAAAAATGAGTAAAGGATATGAACAGACATTTCACCAAAGAAGACATTCAGGCGGCTAACAGACACATGAGGAAATGCTCATGATCGTTAGCCGTTAGAGAAATGCAAATCAAAACTGCAATGAGATACCATCTCAACCCAACAAGGCTGGCACTAATCTGAAAAACACAAAATGATAAATATTGGAGAGGTTGTAGAGAGATTGGAACTCTTATTCACTGCTGACGGGAGTGTAAAATGGTATAGCCACTTTGGAAAACAATTTCGGGCTTCCTTAAAGCCATCACACGAATAGGCATGTGCACACCCATGTTCATTGCAGCACTGTTTACAATAGAAAAAAGATGGAAACAACCTAAATGCCCATTAACAGATGAATGGATAAACAAATTATGGTACATACACACAGTGGAATACTATGTAATGATAAAGAACATGATGAATCTGTGAAACATCTCACAACATGGATAAATCTGGAGGGCATCATGCTGAGAGAAATTAGTCACAAAAGGACAAATCTTGTATGACACCATTATTTTAAGAACTCAAGAAAAGGTTTAAACACATCAAAAAGCATTCTTCGATGGTTACGAGGGTGGAGGGGACGGGGAGGAGAAGACAGTAACTAGGTAATGGACAAGGAGCTGGTCAAATGGACACAGGGAAGCCGGGGTGGGAAGGCGGAGTGTGCTGTCACATGGTGGGGATTGCAACTAATGTCACAAAATAATGTGTATAAATTTTTGTGTGAGAAATTAACTTGAGCTGTAAACTTTCACCTAAAGCACACACACACACACACACACACACACACACACACACAATGAATAATAGGAGCAAATCGGTGCAAAGAAATAAAAATAAATAAATAAATGTAATGTGGGATCCTGGAACAGAAAAGACATTAGGTAAATACTGAAGAAATCTGAATTAACTTTAGTTAATAATAATGAATCAATATTAGTTCATTAATTGCAACAAATGTACCATGCTAATATAAGATGTTAATAATAGGGAAACTGAGTGTGGGGTATATGAGAACTCTGTATGATATCCCAATTTTTTTTACACATCTAAAACTATCCTAAAATAAAGTTTTTTTTCTTTAAAAAAAAAAAAGGGAGAGAACGAGGAGGAAGGAGAGAAAATGATGTCCAAGGATTACAGTATGTACAGCCAAGTTGCAGCCCAGTGGAGCTACAGTGCTTCCACTGCCCAGCCCACTCAAGGATATGCACAGACCATCCAGGCATTTGGGCAACAAAGTTGTGGAACCTATGGACAGTCCACTGATGTCAGCTATACCCAGGCTCAGACCACTGCAGCCTATGGGCAGACCGCCTATGCAACTTCTTATGGACAGCTTCCTACTGGTTATACTACTCCAGCTGCCCCCAAGACCTACAGCCAGGCTGTCTGGGGCATGGCACTGGTGCTTATGATACCACCACTGCTATGGTGACCACTAACCAGGCCTCGTACGCAGCTCAGTTAGCATATGGCACTCAGCCTGCCTATGTGGCATATGGGCAGCAGCCAGCAGCCACCACACCTGCAAGACCGCAGCATGGTAGCGAGGCTGCTAAGACTAGTCAACCTCAGTCTAGCACAGAGGTTACTACCAGCCCAGCGTGCAGTATGGACAGAGTGACTACAGTTAATCCCCAAGTTCCTGGGAGCAACCCCATGCAGCCAGTCACTGCACCTCCATCCTAAGAGCTATTCCTCTTCACAGCCAACTAGCTATGATCAGAGCAGTTACTCTCAGCAGAACACCTATGGGACGCTGAGCAGCTATGGACAGCAGAGTAGCTATGGGCAACAGAGCAGCTATAGGCAGCAGTTGTCCACAAGTTACCCCCTCTTCCCCAAACTGGATCCTATAGCCAGGCTCCAAGTCAATATAGCCAACAGAGTGGCAGCTATGGGCAGCAGAGTTTATTCCGATAGGACCACCCCAGTAGCATGAGTGTTTATGGGCAGGAGTCTGTAGGATTTTCCAGACCAGGAGAGAACCAGAGCATGAGTGGCCCTGTTGACCAGTGCAGGGGAAGAGAGGGATTTGATCATGGAGACAAGAGTAGAGGTAGGCAACGAGGAGGACATGGTGGAATGGGCAGCGCTAGAGAGTGAGGTGGCTTTAATAAGCCTGGTGGACCCATGGATGAAGGACCAGATCTTGATTTAGACCCACCTGTAGATCCAGATGAAGACTCTGACAACAGTGTGATTTATGTGCAAGAATTAAATGACAATGTGACTCTAGATGATCTGACAGACTCTTTTAAGCAGTGTGGGGTTGTTAAGATGAACAAGAGAACTGGGTAACCCATGATCTATATCTACCTGGACAAGAAAACTGGGAAGCCCAAAGGTGATGCCACAGTGTCCTATGAAGACCCAGGCTGCCGTGGGGTGGTTTGATGGGAAAGATTTCCAAGGGAGCAAGCTTAAAGTCTCTCTTGCTTGGAAGAAACCTCCCATGAACAGCATGTGGGGCAGAATGCCACCCTGTGAAGGCAGAGGGGATGCCACTGCCACTCCGTGGAGGTCCACGGGGTCCAGGAGGTCCTGGGGGACGCATGGGTCAAATGGGAGGCAGTGGAGGAGATAGAGGATGCTCTCCCCCAAGAGGACTACGAAGTTCCCGAAGAAACCCATCTGGAGGAGGAAATGTCCAGCACCAAGCTAGAGACTGGCAGTGCCCCAATCTGGGTTGTGGAAACCAGAACTTTGCCTAGAGAACAGAATGCAACTAGTGTAAGGTCCTTAAGCCTGAAGGCTTCCTCCCATCACCCTTCCCACCCCTGGGTTGTGACTGTAGCAGAGGCAGCCCAGGTGACATATGGGGTGGGAAAGGTAGCATCATGGACTGTGGCGATCCCCGTGGAATACTCAGAGGTAGCCATGGTGGAGAGAGAGGTGGCTTCTGTGGTGGCCAGGTCATGGGTTTGGTGGAGGAAGATGAAGTGGTCCTGGGGGGCCCCCTGGACCTTTTATGGAACAGATAGGAGGAAGAAGAGGAGGATGTGAAGAACCTGGCAAAATGGATAAAGGCGAGAACCGCCAGGAGCACAGAGACTTGCCCTGCTAGACAAGACCCTGCAGAGCTGCATTGACTACCAGATTTATTTTTTAAACCAGAAAATGTTTTAAATTTATAATTCCATGTTTATGATGTTGGCTACAATATTATGATTATGTTCCTTGTCTGTACTTCAGTATTTTTCACCATTTTTGGAGAAACATTACACAAGTTAAATGGTAGTGTGCCGAGTTTTTTTGTTTTTTGTTTTCCTTTTAAAGGTAAGACGGTTGTTTAACTAAGACTAAACCAGTAGGAACCCCTTGCGAGCATGCTCAGTGTCATGGAGAACTGAGAGGGCCTCTAAATGTAACATTGTTGATGGTTGTGATTTTTTCTTTTTTAATAAAATTCCAAATGTTTATTAAAAAAAAAGAATGAAAAGATAACTCACTACTCCCCCATCACTCCCCAGTCCCATGTGATCTTCATAATGTGAAAGACAAGCAGGGCTTTAAACCTTGGAGCCTATGCTTCTCTTGTGCTAGCAAAATGAGAGTTTATTATTAAAAGTCTATACTTTTGCCTGGAGCCCTGGTGGTGCAGTGGTTGAGAGCCCAGGCTGCTAACCAAATAATCGGCAGTTTGAATCCACCAGCCACTCTCAGGAAACCCTGTGGGGCAGTTCTACTCTGTCCGACAGGGTCACTATGAATCGGAATCAATGAGATGGCAACTTTTTTTTTTTTTTTAAACTCTTGGCAGCATAGAGCTCTAACAAAAAACAGGGAAGAGGGTGCTAAGGACTGAAAGAAAAGCATGTAAACCAACTTTATGGATAGGTATCTTCCGTAAGACTTCAACGGAGCCACCTGTCCTCAAATAGTCGTACCCACTGGGCCAAAGAGGAAGTAGGAGAGCTCATCATGTGTCACACCATCTCCAAAAGCTTTGGCACCCTAAGAAGAGGGAAGGGAAACTTCAAAATAAATGAACCAAGATTTTTCATCATGTTTGTTAGGTGTCCAATTTGATTCCATTTTTGTTTTTTTTTTAAAACAAAGAGCTGTAACATTTTTTACACCTTCAGGATGAAACAGTGAACTGTACCCATTACTGTAATATAACCATTATGAAAATATTAATGAGAATGACTTTTTAATTGCATCAAATAAAAGTTCCTCTTTCCCATTGTGACCTCTCCCTCTTTTTAACTCTTATAAACACTTGGAACTAGTTTATTTTGCCCTTGGTCTCTGCAGAAGAAGTCATAAATGAACTTTGTCTCACAGAACTGCCCTTCGACAAGTTTTACTTAAACCCCATTCACCCATCTGGGTGATGATATCCTCTGCAGGCTCCACACTTGTGGATATTACAGATTAATTTTCCTCTTCTTCCTCTCCTTCCTCCCTCCCACCGTCTCTCTCTCTGTCTCATAGCATTGCCAGAAAGGCTTGTTTTCTTGGAGAAAAGGGGGCATGGAGTTAGTAATGTGAGAAAGACCACTGGGACATGAGATTGGAATAACAATCCCCCATCTTTATATTTGCCCACTGCACCTCCCCCCCTGCAAATGACTAACTATGAGGAAAAGTAGCAATGATACCTTTGGAGGAGGACAGAAAACATGTATAGAATTCAGGTGACAGCAGTAAGCTTCATGCGATATTTCATTGTAAATATCAGTGGTAAAGACCTCTTGAGTGTACTAAGATGGCCCTCACACAGCAGTTGTACAAAGTATGTATCGTCCACATAGATATTTATAATTATGTGGATCAAGCCATTCTCCCTTTATCCCCTTCTCTCTCTTTTGCTCCTTTCTTCTTGCTACAGGCCCAGCAACGTATTCCATAAGTGAAGGGGTGAGGGGTAAGGAAGGGAGATTGAACATAGCATTATCAAATGGTGATCAGATTCATATCTATTAGCTTCTGAAATGTCTGCAATCACAGGATTTCTTCCATGTTCCCGAAGTGCCTGGGGCTTTTTCTGTATTTGTACCAGGAGGATTATTTGCTGAACTTCAGGTCAATCATGACTCATTTTTTTCCTATCCTCAAGATTGTCATGTCAGTTGTATTGAGACATCAATCACTACTAATAGCCATATGCTGCTTCCTTATAGCTGGAGTCTAGGTTTAGAGTCTTCTGAAAGACATCCATGTCTTTCATATAGTTGTTCATGGATTCTAGAGATTCTGCTTTCTGGGTATAACCCCGAGACTGGTTGAGCTTCAGGTGTGTACATACTTCACAGTCCTTCAATGTCAGCTTCATGGCTATTGTACAACTCAGCGTCTTGTGGCTTTTTTTGGAAGGCTTTTGTTTAATATTTAATGCTTATGGACTGGGGGAAATCTCCTTTGTGAAAATATTCATTGCATTTATTCTTTTCTTTCAAAGACAAGTGAGGATTTATGCCTATCAGTCATTCTCGTTCTTCAGGATATTTTCTGTCTGTTGACAAATTTTAGCATACCCAGGGTTTGGTTTTCTGCCAAAATATTTATTGTAGAAATGATAGCCTCCTTCTTATTTTTCTTCTTTGAAGTAGGAGTTGTCAGTTTGGGCACACACTTTTGCAACGTGTCGATAGTCCTCTTGTTTCTCCCCCTCACTTTAACGACTTTTTCAAGGTTATGGAACTTACCACAATCTCCCTTTTCAAAGTAAACCTCTGCTTGCTTAGCACATTATGTCTTTTCAGTGGGTTCCAAAATCTTTCGGAAGTCATAATGCTTCAAGCTGTGACCGATTTCTTATAGGCATCATTTTCCAACTCTTTTTCTTTTAATGCCTTTGCTGTTCTCTGGAAGGTCTTCTTCCATTAGCTCTGGCTTGGTATCATTTTTGGGAAGAAGAGGTGTATGAGGTACCTCAATTTCTTCCCTCTAATACATATTGTCTGAATCTACTCTAAGAAGACATTAAGAGGTGTCATGATCTGTGGATTTTGTGGTTTCATGTCCAAATAAGGTCATTTGTTGCATCTGCTTTATTAGTTCCCAGTAGCCAAGATCCCCAAGTAGTAATGTTCTCATCCTAGGGATGGCAAACTTTTTTCTGCAAAGAGCAGTGTAACTATTTTAGGTTTTGCAGGCCTAAACCTAAGTGGTCTCTGTAGCGACGATTCAATTTTGTCATTGTATCAGGAGACCAGTCATAGACAATACATAAATGAATGAACATAGCCGTATTCTAATAAAACTTTATTATAAAAAAGAGGTTGCTGATCCTTGTGTTAAGGTCACTCTTTAACTTCTAGCACAGATTGGACATATTGAAAGTGTTTGTGAATTTTCTCTCTCAGCCGTCTTCATCTTCTATAAACCCTCTCTGAGCTAGAAATACTTGCTTCATGTTATTGCCCTTTCTTAAATATTCACTTGACTTCAAACTGTTCAAAAATTCAAAAGTTTCAGCTTTCTGCAATCAGGCTTTACCCTGTTTAGGCCGTAAGTCAAAAGTTTTAGAGTCATGCTTCCAGAAGTCTCCTTTCTTGGCAAAGACTACAGAATAATTCCTTGCTCATGACTCTGGAAACCTCACTTGATTGCTTCTGAGAAACATTGGGATGCATCAGAAATGTTACCATCACTCAGGACCTTACTTATGTATTTATGTGATTCCTTTATAGGTTTCATGTTCAACCTGAGAACCAGTTTCATTTTTGTTTCTTATATATAAATGAAAGTTCCACTCCTAGGTATATACCCAAAAGACTTGAAAGCAGAGACTCAGAAAGAGGTTTGTACACCAGTGTTCACTGCAGCACTGTTCACAATAACCAAAAGATGGAAACAACTTAAATGCCCCCCGACAGATGAATGAATAAACAACATATGGTACATACAATGGAATACTACTCAGCCAGTAAGAGTAATAAAGTCTGGATACATGCTACAGTAATGATGGAGCTTGAAAACATTATCCTGAGTGAAATAAGTCAATCACAAAAGGACAAATATTGTATGACCTTAGTTATAAAAAAGTCAAGAAAACACAAAAGTATAAAGAACAAAGTTTACTAGTGGTTATCAGAGGCCGGTGGGAGGTAGACAGAGGGGTTATTGCTTATTGAGTACTGAATTTTCATTTGAAGTGATGGTAAAATTGCACGGATTAAGGGTAGGGTTGCACAGCTGATTATTGTAATTGCTGTCAATAACTCGTACACCTATAAAATGTTAAATTGGCAAAAGCTGTGTGATGGATCTATTTACAAAAACAATGACCAAAAAAAAGAGTAGCTGCTGAGGCTACTTATGTGCTTATGTACAACCAAACGCCTCATGGGATTTGGTTCCTTAGTTTGGAGTTTTAGGATCATGGTGTTGGGACATCCCAGTTAATTGGTCTCATAGCATGTTTAGTGCTTATGTTCTACCTCCTAGTTTGTTCCATAGTGCCTGGGGTCTTAATGCTTGCAAGCAACCATCTAAGGCACAGCAATTGGTGTCTATTGGCAGGGAACAACAGAGGAAGAAGGAGAATCAGGAATAGGAGGAGAAAACGGAATGTGTGGCTAATTTCCTTCAGGAACAATTGGCTCCTTTGCCATGAGATCAGAAGAGCTGGATGGTGTCCAGCTATCATTACTGAACATTCTGATTAAAGATTCTATAGAAGATTCCTGATCAAAAGTGGGAAAATGCAGAACAGAATTTTAATTTCCCATGGAATGCAGACTTTCTGGAGTCATGAAGGCTGGATAAATACCAAAACTATTGCCCTGAGATAATCTTTAAACCTTAAACCAAAAATATCCCCCGAATTCTTCTTACACCAAACAACAGTTTAGCTTAACTAGTGAAGAATGTCTGCTCTGAGCCTTATGCTCTCTTAAGAACTATCTACGTGGGACCAAATTGACAACAGCAACTAGAAAGATTAGATGTGAAACTAAGGGGGCAGGAAATTTACGTTAATGGGGGAGGAACAACTCAGAAGAGGAGAGTGAGAAAGGTTGTACACCTCAGAAACTATAATCAATATCACCGAATTGTACATTTAGAAACAGTTGGATTGGTGAATGTTTTGCTGTGTATATTCTCAACAACAACAAAATAAAAAATCATTAAAAAAAAATTACAATATACCTTCAAATTCAAAACGTCTCACCATCTTCAGCTCAGGCCTGACCTAAATTTAAGAAACTGCAGTTTGTAACAGAGGAGCTGTCAGTTGTGGCTTGTTTTCTTGTTCCTCATGACTGCTGGTTCAAATTCCTCCAAGGGAGTAAGGGAGAAATGCAAGAAAGCCTTAATTGACTAGCACTGTTGCGATCTGACTTCGGTGACTTTGTGTTAGGTCTTTCCTTTGCGAAGTACTTTTTTTGTTGTTGCAACCTCCAGTTCCCTGCAGTAGTTAATGCACACTTCAGCTGATGTCTTATGATCCGACACACTACCACACCTCCCACCTTTTGCAGTACACTTCTAGCCTCTTTCTGCTGAAGTTACTATAATCCAACAAGCCGACTTCTCAAGCAGGGTTTTCCCCAAGTGATATAGCTCTGCTACTTTTCACTGGGTTCACTTAATCCAAAAGAAACAGCTCTTGTTAATGTATTCATTGATATACCAATGAAAGGATCTCTGGCGATGCAGTGGTTAAATGCTTGGCTGCTAACTGAAAGATCAGAATTTCAAACCTACCAGCTGCTCCACGTGTGGCAGTCAGCTTCCATAAAGATTACAGCCTTGGAAACCATATGAGGCAGTTCTACTCTGTCCTATAGGATCATTATGAGTTGGAATAGACTCAATGGCAATGGGTTTGGTTTGGTTTTGGTTATACCAATGAAGCTACTTTTTAGCTTCTGTGTTGTAACTATTTTAATATCTTCGAGAAAAGTTTTATGTTTTGTTCATATATTGATTCCCTGCTATAAGGCCTTGCACAAAATACACACTCAATAAATGTTTGGTGCATCCAATTAATATCATTAAAGTTGGCCAAATATGACACTAATGGGAAATACATTGTTAGATACTAGTCCTAAATATTTGTGTTTGAAAGGGGTAAACTACCACTCATCTCAAAATCATGTATTTAAAGACATGTTACTTTTTAATCTAGTCATGATCATCTATTAATGAAATTATTTTTAAAAAATTTTATAAATAAAGAGATTTTTATATATCTTATTTAGATTCGCCTACTCGTTCATAACATTAACAGCTTGAAATGATACCAGTGCCTGCGCCTGACTCAAATTCTAATTTAATTGGCCTGGTGTAGGGCTTGGGCACAGGCATTGTTCTAAAATCCCATCAACTAGTTTCAATGTATGACCACACATCAGGTCTGGACTTTTTTATTAAAAACAAACCACAATTTTTTAAAAAAAGGAAAACTGAGATTCCTCAAGTTTAATTGAATTACCCAAAGTCATAGAATATAGCTTATCATCAACCTAATATAGCATATGGTTATTATAATTTAATTAGTCCATTATAAATAATTCAAGATTCGGTAATAAAACACTTGTGAAATCATTCTAGAGCAAAAATTTCCAGTGCTTTTCACATTATGAAACACATAGTTAAGGCCGCTTTAGGACACAGGTAAACGACCCACTCTAGTTGCCGCAAGAGCTAAAAGAATAAAAATCTCAGTATACTTCTAACTCCTAAACAAGCACATGCAATAAACAAGTTCGTATTAAAAACACGTATGAGTTTTAAACAGGGAATATAACTATTTTTTTTTCCTTTTACAAATTAAAGAGGAAATGTAGAAGAAACTTGTTTTGATCAAAAGGCAAACGTAAGTTCCAAAAATTCTTAAGATGGCTTCTCTGTGTAAAAAATATTTTCTAAAACAAAATCGTTACTTATAAAAAAGAGTTCAGATTTTAATGAGTTTGCTTATCAGTTATCAGGGAGAGCACACATGAATATTTTGTCTTTTCTTCTTTGTGTTTCTTTGATATCTATGCCAGGCTTCAGGGCTGTTGTATACATATAAACCGGCATTCAAGGGGAGTGTCAGTGTGAGAAATGTCTATATATTTCCTTTTGGCATTGCAAAACAATTTTCAGTCTTTAAAAATCTAATTAATGTGTATTTTTGGAATATTATCAATTAGATTGTTCAATTATCAATTATTCAATTATCACTTAGATTATTCATTAGATTGAAAGATCAGTTTGTTGCCATATTCTACTTTAAAATTGTTTTTTAATTAATGTTCCTTCTTTTTAAGTTCAACAAACCAAGAACCAAGCCCATTACTGTCAAGTTAATTCCTACTCATAACAACCCTATAAGACAGAGTAGAGCTGTCCTTTAGGGTTTCCAAGGAGCACCTGGTGGATTTGAGCTGCCGACCTTTTGTTTAGGAACCGATCTCTTAACTGCTGCACCACGAGGGCTCCATTTCCTGCTTTTTATACGCCAAGAGATGTCGAAGGCACAACTTCACACGGAGAAACAGAGCTGAATCAGAGCTATGGAAGAGTTTGAATGTTCAAAAGCTGCTTTGGTAAATAATGTCCTGGGATTAGTTGTTGAAATTTTGGGGCTTTTTATGACAACTTCTTGGCCTGAAGGTGTGGAGCAAAAACAAACAAACAAAAACACTTTGTGGAAGTTAACCTCTAGTAGGAAGGTACTGGTTTCAAAAGAATTCATAATTAAGAGGTATTTTCCTCTAGATGAGGAGGCCTATTGGCTCAGTGGTTAAACACTTGACTGCTAACCTGAAAAGTTGGCAATTCAAAACCCACTAGCCACTCTGTGGGAGAAAGATGTGGCAGTCTGTTTCCGTAAAGATTTACAGCCTTGAAAACCCAATGGGGAAGTTCTAATCTGTTCTATAGGGTTGTTATGAGTTGGGATTGACTGGATGGCAACAGGTGTGTTTTTTGGTTCCTCTAGATGCGTATGAATGGATGTAACCCTACTGGAAGGCCATGAGATACATGTGGGTATAGAAGCATTATTCAAGTGCTGTTCTAATTAAAAATCCTAGACTAAAATTTCAATATAGTATGGACTTAATTTTTTTTTTCAACATAAAAGAAAATATCCTTTCCAAAGATACGCAAGTTTTCAAGGCTTGGTGAATATGGGATTGTTACTGATTGTGTTATAATTAGCAATAGAATGCATGGAAATTCCAGCTGTGTTTGTTTCATTTGAGTTTTGATTATTTTGAGCCCTGCTAAAATTAAGAAAATTACAAGTTCTAGTATGAGTTTGTAGGGTAAGACCTGACTGTCTAATTATCTAAATCTTAATATTTGCAGTACTAATGTGATTGTTCTATGTTTTGACATTATTGAATTGGATTTTGGCAATTTGAAAGAATGCTGAACGAGGATTTATGGTTATGTCCACATATGTCTAAGACCACAGTCCTCTAAGGATATAGGTCAGTGTATTATCAACAAATACTCTCCAAAAGCAAACCAATGGAGCCAGGACTCATTCTCTTTCCCTGTATAATGTAGATAGTACTGTATCTTAAAATCCCTAAGGGGCAGTTTCAGTTCTGGTCAGGATGCCATAAGCTCAATCCACTCTGTTTATTTCAATAAATGTAACTAAAAACCCTGAACAGATTGCATGGAAAATGTGTATTGAGGAGAAAACCAGAACTTGAATATCACTAAACTGGCATTGAATTTCTTATTTCCCTTCCTTTCTCTGGTATGTCCTGTCTCATATTCAATGATAGCCAGATACTCCAGATATCCCTTCCTATTCCCAGTGGTTGTGGGCTGGAAAAAGCTCCAGTATCCTTATTTCTGATCAAACGAGTAGAGAGAGGCCCCTGAAGGCCGGTGGCTGGTGGGGAGCCGAGGTGGGGGGCGTAGTTCTATGTGTTTTCTTTTTCTCCTCTCTTCCATGCTAGCCAACAGTCAATCCTGTGACAACGGGGACGGTTACAGCATCAGTAACTTCACAAGCACCCAGAACTTTGAGGAAGAGAATCCTTCTCTCTGACCAGAGGAATGGTGGTTCCTAGATTGTGGGAAACCTTGTTTTTGTTTTCTTTCTATCCTATTGTCTCTTGGTCCAGAGGCAGGCACTGTCATAGAAAGTGCATGGCCAAAAAAGCAAATTAAACCTTCTCAGTTTTCTAGACAGAGGAAAATGAAGACGGCTTCTAGGGAGGTTGAAACGAAGAGGAAGGTCAAGAAAATGATCCTATAAAGTTGTATATGAACTCCTGGGCTCACCCCTGCATTATACCTGCATGGATCTGACACTAAACAGCGTAACAAAAGCTTTGAGAATGGAACCTAGCTTCCAAATCGGCCACTGTCTGCCATACTCACAGGACAGACCAAAATAGTACTTCAAAGGCTTTGAAAAACTGAATTGACCTTGGAACTACCACCCACAGAAGGTAGGTAGAAACTTGCAGCCTTAATAGGAACAGTGGATAATTAAAGAGAAAAAAGACCAGTTTAACTGTGTCTTGTTCAAATGACTGAAATATGGCTATTAGTAGGAAAAAAAAATATGAAAGTATATAAAATATATTTAAATTGTGGCATTCAGATAGATTAGCCCATATTCATATGTTTGGATCCTTGAATATGAGTGGGTTTTAGATCAAAATATGAAGAATTGATATTCCAATATAGGCTATAAAAGTCAGGATGATGGTTACCCTTAAGGGGATAGCAACTCGAAGAGAGTTCAAAGCACTCTTCCAGGTACAAAGGTCTCTTCTGGGTACTGGTAATGGTTTGTTTCTTGATCTAGCATCTTGTTACACAGATGTGTTCACTTTATAAAATTCATAGAGAATATTATTTGTGCATGTTACTAAATAAATAATTGAATAGCACGTCCTATGACAACTGACAAATTGCTGATAAGGACCTCGTCAGAGTTACAGAACAAACAGAATTTACAGGACAGAAAATAATTAAACTTAGATAAGAATTCCAACAAACAGGCACTTCCCACCAAAACGCAATGACTTTAGAACTTTGCTCAAAGGGTAGAAGAAACTTAAATCTCACTGTTGATGAAATAATACAACTGGGTGCAATCGCCAATGATGGTAGACTAAGTGAACAATTAGGAGCTTTAGGGGAAAACCAAACAGATATGGAAAGATTATTGTTTGCTGGGTGGCAAAAGCCTGGAAAAGCAGATGGTTTCTCCTGGAAAAGCAGATGGTTTCTCCCGAACTCAATGGCCGTAAAGATGTGATAGAGGACAACTGCAGAAGAAGCCACAAATATCCTAATAAAGCTAGGCTTACTGACAATGATCTGTGACAGAACAGCCAATAACCCATTAGACGCTGAATTACAGATCAAATTAAAAAAATAATTCTTAGGTCAGCACTCCCACAAGAAAGAACTGCACTATTTACTATATTCCCAGGAGCAAACAACCTAATGGATTTAGTTACAACAGTTGATGAGTAAAGCCAAGGCAAACATGCTTTTAAAGCCAATTTTAAATTCAGATCCAACAATAAGTTTAACTCCAACTTTAAACCCAAGAGACCTCCTTTTAATCCAGATTGGAATCAACCCAGACCAATACAACCAGGTAACAACAGATAGCAACAGAGAAGGTGATAGGGAAGAATGGGGGATCACACATATACAAGTGAGTTTAGTTGCTCTAACTAGAATTCAAGAGGAGTTCTGGAGGGAAAATAATTACTAAAACCCAAATAGAGAATTCAGAAGGAGAAAGAATGATCATATCCCTTGTAGAGAATTCAGAAGGAGAGAAAAGGGCCAAAATAGAGAATTTATTAGTAGAAATACAGAATCCATATTAAATACCACCAGAAGCAGAAGGAAGCTTGAGCAAGGACACTTAATCACCTTATGGGGAAACAGCAGTCTCCATCTACTGGCCAAAGCTGGGGACAATTGCCCATATGTGATTATGGCCATTCCTAGAGATAAATGTAAATGTGAAAATATACTTGTAGACACAGGATCCCAAATCACCATGGTTCACGGAAAGCCACAAAAAGATGAAATAAATAATAACAGAGGCTATCTGTAAGGCCTAGATAGTAAACTCAGTGAAAGAATTTGAATACATAGACATGCTTCAACTGATGATAATACTCTCATAAAAATTAACTGTTTAGTAGGACCTGTACTAGAGAATATTTTAGGGATGGGCATTATGCATCTATACTTATCTAATAAAAGAAAGTAGTCTATTCACATTACTAACTTGGCTACAACCAAGTAGACTTCAGTAGTATTAAGCTGTTGAAAGAATTGTTAATAGGCCACAATATAATCTTAAAGACTTATTAAAGGGAGTCCTTCGAACTGAGAACAAACAACATCAGACCACAGGCTGAATCTAGGACACAGGATTGTACTAGCCAGATACCAACCTAGGAAATGAACTCTTAAGGACTATGCAAAACCAAAAGAATTACAACAGGGAACCAGAGAGGTTGATCTGTAAATGACAACAGCATCAGAACAATAAAAGAGGGAATAAACGGTGTAGATATAGAACCTTCTAATGGAGAGGAAGTCAAGCGATACCAAGTGATAATAGACTGGTTCAAATCTAGGAAGATAAGGGCAAATTTCAAGGTAAGCACAAAGAAAGTTAACAAACCTACTCATCAAAATGAAGAAAAACATAAAGTCTTAGTAAAAACAAAACCTACAAAAACAAAAGACATGAAAAAAAAATTCACAAACAAAAGGAACTCAGCACAGAAGAGTAAGAGGAACAAAGACAAAGTCAACACTACAAATAAAAAGCACTACAAAATGCAATCCCACTCCTAGGAATATATCCTAGAGAAATAAAAG